>NW_007726777.1:562401-570150 GCF_000696425.1 Galeopterus variegatus | reverse complement strand
TAAATAAATAAATAAATAAATAAATAAAATAAAATAAAATAAAGAAGATTCCAAAAAAAAAAAAAATAATAAGCTCAGTTAGCAAAGTGAAACAGGTGTAGAGGTGAAAATTCCACAATCTTTTCACTATGTTTATGTGAAATATGAATATGCACTGTTTGCTAAGCTTATTGTGCCTTGGAATCCTCTGTTCTCTGTACACAAATTCAGAAACCGGGTGCCAAGGAAGCAATCTGAGAAACACAAATCTCTTCTCCTTATTGTTTTAAAATTACTATTAAAAGGGCCGAGCCCGTGGCGCACTTGGAAGAGTGCGGCGCTGGGAGTGCAGTAGCGCTCCCGCCGCGGGTTCGGATCCTGTATAGGGATGACCGGAGCGCTCACAGCGCTCACTGGCTGAGTGCAGTGCGGCTGGTCTCAAATAGGACAAAAAAAAAAAAATTACTATTAAAAGTGGGCAATATAAAAATTAAAAGCAATGCTCATTAGTCAAAGATCAATTCTTTTCCTTATAACAAATACACACCAAGTATATTCTAAATGCTTTCCAAAATAGCAGATTCACATATGCATATCCCTGAACTGAAAAACCAGCATGAAGTACACAAAACACTTAATATCTCTGTAAACATAAAACAACAGATTGAGAGATTAATAGTTATAAACACAAAAGCCCAATGTAATATCCAATGTAATAAAAGCCCAATGTAGTTTCCCAATGTAATAAGGGTCAAAGAAAAGGGCAATACGAAAACGACTAAATCTGTTTTTAAAAAAGGGGGGGGGGATGTTGGTGAAATACAGAGATATACAAATAGAGAGCTCTACTATAAAGCAGGGAAGGAGTTGGAAGAAATTTTTCTCCCAGGGTAGCATTCAAAGGTCAAAACTTTGTTCTTAATTAGAAAAAAAATGTTTACAAGCTTCACATTTTTAAAGATAGTAAAAACAATTTAATGAGCAAACACAGTTGTTCAAAATATATTTATTACTAAACTATCCAAATGACTTTGCATCTCTGAGCAGTGCAAAATAATATTAGCATTGCAGTACTTCCATTTTCCCAAAATTTTTATCAGTATCTCTTCAATAGTTTAAAACACTGCTTCAGTAAAAAGATGCTCTCAGCACTGTACGGATACTTGATAATACTATTCATTAGTTTTTTATAAATATATATAAAACAAAAAGGATATTTTGTTGTGAAAATAAAGTTGTCAGCCTAAATGTGGACTCATCTGAGGACAGGTTATCTATTTATCTCTATCACATGGCACATAGTAATAAGCACTCCACAAATTCAAAGTTTTATTAAATGAACACCCAACATTCTTCAGTCAGGTTGACAGTGCTGAGATGGTGGAAGTTCAGGCCATTCATTCATTTTTCCAATGAATATTTCAAACCCACTATGAGCCAGGCCTCTTTACAGACATTAAGAAATTAAAAAAAAAAAAAAAAAAGCAGCCCTTGCTTTTAATTTTAGTAGAACAGGCAGATAAAAAGAGAATATGTTTGTTTATAAAGGAAGAGAGTTATCTCACCAAAGCAAAGAAGTAGTAGTGGTTAAGTCAAGGAGGCTTAAAACATAAGTATTAGCTATTTTTATTTTTGTTTGTTTGGGGGGGATGTCTAAAAGAATGACATTCCAGGCAGAGATATACGTACATGTAAAAACTGAAAGGTAAAAGAATGTGGTACCGATAAGGAATTTCAATATGCTGGAAGGCAGAGGGTTAAGCAGAACATGTCGAGATGAAATTTCATAAAGACTAAGGAGCCTGAACTTTATCCAGAAGGCAAAGGAAATCTACTAGACTTGAAGATTCTAAACAAGGGGAGGCACTGATATTATAAAGAGAGCACTCAGACAAAAGTATAGAGGTATGCTCTAAAAGTCTCGAGCTGGAGTCTGCCAGATAATGCAGTTGGCCCTCTGTATCTGTGAATTCTGCATATGTGGATTTGACCAATTTCAAACTGAAAAATGTTCGAGGGAAGAAAAAGGATGGTTGGTCTGTACTGGACATGTACAGACTTTTCCCCTTGTCATTATTCCTTAAACAATACAGCATAACAACTATTTACATAGCACTTACATTGAAATAGGTATTATAAGTAATCTAGAGGTGATTTAAAGTATACAGGAAGATATGCACAGGTTATATGTAAATACTATGCCAAGGGACTTATCTGCAGGGTCCTGGAACCAATCTCCCATGACTATATAAGCTCCATGAGGGCAGGAATTTTTATCCATTTGGTTCAGTGCTGAATCCCCAGCACTCAGAATAGTACCTACCACATATCAGGTATCATTACTTATTTATTGAATGAATAAAGGAAAACTATCTGAAAGAACCCAAGAAAGAAAAGATGAGGGCCTAAGGCAAGTAGAGAAAGATATAGGATGTATGATTAAAGATGCTAAATAGCAATTATTTCATATTTTTTGTTTGTCAGTATTCAATGTCACCACTCCCTTCTAATAATGTAGCTCAAAGAGACTAAAAGTGTGGCGAATTCTAAGCTCTACAGAGGTGCAAAAATATCATAGAAATTTGTTCCTATTAGCAATATTACAGAAATCAAAATTATTTCATTTACAGTCAGGACTACTTACAATCAGAAAATTATTTGACTCAACATTTATCAAGAGTTCAAATTATGTAGCACAGGCTATTAGGTGCTTAAACTAAAGCAGATAATTTAGCTTAGAGATAAAGAAATTTCTAATCAAGAGGCAGTAATACCTGGTTAATCGATTCATGTTAGAGATCTCCTTTTCTACACATAAAGACAACATATAAACACTTAGGGGAAGTCATTTCTCATCTGCAAATATAAGGGTTTGAATTTAAAGAACTCCTAAGATCTTTAAATTAAATGTATTTTTTACCTATTTGAGATAGACTCTCATTTGAGAAGCCTTAAATTTCTCTGCATGTTATTTTGAAAGTGCTTCTCTTTTACTTCTTTATACCTCCAGGAAAATTTTAAGATCTTATGTGCCAGGAACATTTTTTTCTCCTTATTTCAGTAGATTAATAAATTGCTCTGGAGGCAGGTCAGAAGAGAAGAAAGTAACATCTACTGAGGGCTTACTATTTACCAGTGTTACACTGTGCTATCAAGTATAGTGTTTCTTATAACCTCTAAAACCGTGTGCAGTGTCATCATCCCATGAAGAAACTCACAATACTTATGTAAGTGGTAAAACCAGAAATCAAATCCCACAGCCCAAATTCTATTCACTATCCTAAATGATGGTGACTGATTGAGTACCCAGGGATGTCCCCTTCTGGTCTGGGAATTACATATTTTTCAATATTGTCGAGAAAAAGCAATTTACAGAAATACTTCAATGCATACTTATGTTGAGATTCTCTAACTTCTTCTACCTATCATAACTTCTTTCCCGCATACAATAAAAGGGGGAAATAGGCATTTGTGCAGCTGTTCAGGAGTGCAACTAAAATTCTAGAGCAGTAGATCTTAACCCTTTTTTTGTTTTAGTTTAAGCACCTAATAGCTTGTGCTACATAATTTGAACACTCGATAAATGTTGAGTCAAATAATTTTCTGACTGTAAATAGTCCCAACTGTAAATGAAATAATTTTGATTTCTGTAATACTGCTAATAGGAACAATTTTCTATGACATTTTTGTAACTGGATTTTTTTTTGTAACTAACTTGGATTTTTTGCAGAGCTTAGAATTTACAACACTTTTAGTCTCTTTGAACTACATTAGTAGAAGGGAGTGGTGACACTGAATAATGACAATATAAGACAAATAACAATCATATACATGATATACTCTCAGGAGTATCCATAGGTATATAAACAACTCATGTTCCAAGACAGCATATAGTAAATGAATCACTGATGTTATTCTACAGGTTTGCTTTAATTTTTAAAATATTAAATCATCCCTTACTTTATTTTAAATTATTTTCAACATATCTCACTACTAAGAGTAATACACTGCTGCTGTTCTGGGGCAGGTGGGGGTGGGGGGAAGTGGTGTTAGCAAACTACAGGCTGCAGGCCAAACCCAGCCTACCACCTGTTTTGTGACTATAGTCTTGTTGGAACACACATTCCACCATTTACATACTGCCTATGACTGCTTTGAGCAGACTTGAATAGTTAGGTCAGAGACTGCATGGAAAGCAGAGCCTAAAATATTTACTATCTGGACTTTTATTTACAGGTCACTTAGCTCCATGACTTCATCTTTACCCCAATCTTGAACTTCTGGAGGCAGGTCAGAAGAGAAGAAATAAAACAAATAAAGACCTAGGGTACAAAACTATGCTATCAACCCTAAGTGAACCATTGCGTAGCATATGTATGTATTGAATCAACACACTATACCCCACAAAAATGTACAAGTAAATGTTAAAATAAAAAAATACATATATTTTTAAAAACAAAAACAAAAAAAAAGACCTATCTTAACAACTTTAAGAAAGGGGGTACTCTGCTTATTTTCTGTTTGCTTATGAAGAAGTTCTTGTTATTACTGTTCTTTTATTGGGAAGAAAGATATATTGTTACTTCCAAATACTAAAAAATGGGGCCAAATTGGGGGCAGAGAGGTGTTGTTCAAATATTTTGCCTTTTCCAAAGGAATATGACCAGAGAACATCCATCCTAATTTAAATAGATTATATAATATGTGACAAATGCTTTTTAAATTATCCAGATGTCTATTTCTATGTCCTGTTAAAATTTATACATGTTCATGAAAATTTCAAATGGTCGTCAAAATATGATGGCAATATTTTGTGGGTTAATAAACTGATTTTTTTGTTTTGTTTTGTTGTTTTGTTTTCTGGAGAAAAGAGAAGGAAGTCAGCAGTATTTCCTGCTTTTATTTTTGAAAGTGAAGGCTAAAAAGCCATTGGAGCTATGACCTACTCAAGCTAAAAACTGTCTTTAAAAAGATAGTTGCTTTATGAATTTGCTAATTTAGGTAGTTACTATTCTTTTTCAGAAAAGAGAATTGAGGCTCATGGAGAGTTAAGTAACTTAAAGATCAAATAACAAGTAAATGGTGAGGTTGGGAATCTTTAATACTCTTATATACGTCCTAAACTAATCAGAATTAGTGTTGTAATAATTCAGGGAGTACTTTAAACTACTGCACTAGTTTTACAGAATTTCAGTTTATCTCAACTCTGAATACATGGTTTCTTCCTCCTTTGACCACCCCATTAGCCTCAATATTCCAACTTGCTATACTTCAGCTATATAACATTGGGCAAATCATTTAACCTCTGTGAGCCTTTGTTTCATCTATAAAACAGACAACCTTCCTTAAAGGGTAGCTATGACCTAAATATAATACTCAGCATACAATATTTTCAAAATTATACAGGTTTTCAAACACAAGTACTACATAATATGCACTTAAAAAGACTAACAAACCATGATATACTAAAGAAATGATTAAATAGGATTTCCCTGCCATCAGTAGAAAAGCAACAGGGCCAAGACTTTTGTTTTGGTGGTGGAGTAGGGGCTCATTCCACAAGACAGAAATCTACCAGTATACATCACTGTTTATAAGAGAGACCCAGAGAAAGGCCTAGATATTTGTAAGACAACATAACAACACTAAAACAAAACAAAACAAAATTCAACAAATCTGACTACCTGTTAAGAATTTTACATTTTTAAATAATCAGTCTTAAAACAGCCTATTAGTAGAAATACAGATCAGAAGTTGTCCCTGTCACTAGGTTGGGAGAGCAAACTCTAATGAGAGTAAAAGAATGGAGTAAAAAATGTGTGATGAGTTTTCCCTTATCAGAATACCAAAGATCAAAGAGTTTACACTGTGTTGCAAAGGGTACACAGAAACAGGTACTCTCATATATTCACTGTTGATGAATCTCTATGGAGACAAACATAGAAATATGAAAATTACAAAGACATAACACTCTTTGACACTTCTAAGAGACTTATAAGCGAAATGATGTTCAAATGAAGTTATTTAATGAAGCATCATTTGTAATCACAAAAAACTGGAAACAAATGTCCATTAACAAGGGACTAGTTTTACAAATTATGGTACACCCATACAATGGACTACCACCAAGTCTTATGTACTGATATGGAACACTCTTTAAGATATACTGTTAAGTGGGGAGAAAAATAAAAGTAAGGTGCAGAACCACACATTAAGGTATGCTTTTTTTCCAACTGTGGAAAAAAGACAAGAAAAAAATGCATATACGAAGTGATCACCTGTATACACACAAAATCTCTCTGGAAGGTACAAAAGAAAGTTACAAAGGTCAAGGGTTCAGTAGCTAGGGAATAGGAGTTAGAAGAATATTTTTCCCAGAATATACTCTTGTACTTGTTGAATTTTATACATTGATGAATGTATTATCTACTGAGAAAACACAATTTTTTTAACTTTAAATTTTTTTTTTCCTTTTTGTCTTTTTTCATGACCAGTAACAGGATCACAACCCTCGGTGTCGCGCCCGCACCGCGCTCAACCAGTGAGCGGACCAGACCGGTCTCTATATGGGATCCGAACCCCTTTTTGTCTTTTTTCATGACCGGTAACAGGATCACAACCCTCGGTGTCGCGCCCGCACCGCGCTCAACCAGTGAGCGGACCAGACCAGTCTCTATATGGGATCCGAACCCACGGCGGGAGTGCCGCCACGCTCCCAAGTGCCGCACTCTAGTAACAGGATCACAACCCTCGGTGTCGCGCCCGCACCGCGCTCAACCAGTGAGCGGACCAGACCGGTCTCTATATGGGATCCGAACCCACGGCGGGAGTGCCGCCACGCTCCCAAGTGCCGCACTCTACCGAGTGCGCCACCAGGCCGGCCCTAACTTTAATTTTTTTAACTTTTAAAAATACTATGTGGGTAACAGAGAACAAATATTACCTTGAAGGAAGCAGCAAATGGTACTTTTCAGCTGAGTATCAAATATTTCTAGAAAACATCACAGAGGCTATAAATTTTGAAAGGATAAACAGTTCAGCTTCTTAGTTTATTAAGAGGGATGAATAATTTTTTTTTAAGAAAATCAACTTCATTTCTATCATCCTCCTTCCAATTCAAACATAATGGTTTCAACCCGAAAAACACTTTCCGAGCATCTTACAAAGTGCTGGGAGCTGGATACGAAGATTAATAATACATAGGATTTGGGGCTGGCCCGGTGGCGCACTGCTACAGTGCGCCGCTTGGGAAGTGCGGCGGCGCTCCCGCCGAGGGTTCGGATCCCACATACGGACCGGCCACTCACTGGCTGAGCGAGGAGCGGGGGCAACGCCGAGGGTTGCGATCCCGTTGCCGGTCCCGTTCCGGTACGGGCGCGTCACTGAGCGTTGCGATCTGTTGCCGGTCACGAAAATAGACAAAAAGACAAAAATAATAATAATAATAATAATACATAGGATTTGATAAATGGTTTAACAAATGTATGTAACAAATGCTAGAGGAGCACTCACTTTTTAAAATGCTTGTCATTTTCATGAACTGTAGTCTTTCATAAGAGGTACCCTGAGGTGGCTGAAGTAGTACTGGGCTGGAAAAGATCTGGGTTCTAGTTGCATTCATTCCCCTAACTAATCATATAATTCTGCATAAGTAAAACTTGGCCATCACAGCATCTGGACTGTCTACCTTACTACAAAAGTGCTGTATCAAAAGAAAATATATGTGAAAGCAAAATTCTTTATAATCTAAAATACTTCAGAAATATGATA
>NW_007726777.1:548358-562391 GCF_000696425.1 Galeopterus variegatus | reverse complement strand
CAAAAAGGAAAAAATAAATAAATAAATAAAAATAAAAGCTGTTTAAAAAATGCAATGTTTGCTGGGGAGGGTGCTGATTTCAAAACCAAGATCTAAAAGTTAGACGTGTGATTTTTTTATTCATATTCAATGAAACATTTACTCTGTGCCTACAATGTTTTGCTTCTAGTTCTTTGTACATGCTGTTCCCCATGCAGGAACCACTCTCTTTCCCACCCCACCCATTTGCTTCCCCACTTCACTAACCCCTCACATGTGACTTCCTCTGAGAAGACTTCCCTAAGTGTCCCCACCCCCTCAGTGTTTCTACAGTACTGTTTTACCACACCAGAGCATTTATCACTGTGTGTGTTAATTATAGAGACTGTATCTCCTTCACCCAGAACCTAATCAATGTGCTGGCACTTGGAAGATGCTCAACAAATATTTGCAAAGCAACCAGACACTGTGCTAAGGAAATACAAAGATGAAAAACAAGGTCTTAAACTCACTAATAGGAGACAGACTAAAACTACAATGTAACATGGGCTTTGATGAAGGTGTGTAGAGAACATCAGGGCATGAATAGAGCTCTCTAAGTTAGCCTGGGAGCAGGGTAGGTGATAAAAAGGGAAGAATAGAAAGAGGATAAGCCTAAACTAAGTCTGCAACGTTAAATAAGAGGTAACTGATGAAGAAGAGAGAAAGGATAATCGTTCCAGAAGGGAGAAAAATATAGGAGCAACAGAAAACAAGGTAGATCTGAGGAAATGCAAGGAGTTTGATAACAGTACAGAGGTTCTCAAACTTTAGTGTGTATCAGAATTACCTGGAGGGCTTATTAACATATAGGTTGCAAGGCTCCAGCCCCAGTTTCTGATTTAGTAGGCCTGGAATATGGCTCAAAAATTTACATTTCCCAGAGGTCAAGGGAGGAAAGAATGCTCAATAAAAGCTAAATGTTGCTGAGAGGTCAAGTAAAATCAGACTGAAAAATCATCCACAAGAGCAGTTTCATATAGTGCTCTAGGGCCAAAGGCCAGAATGTAGCAGATGTGGAATACAGACATTTTTCAAGAAGTTTAAAAATGAAGGGAAGGAGACAGCGTGTAGAGAGAAGGATCTAACACAGCTACGTACCTGAGAAGTTGTTTTTTGTTTGTTTTTACTCTGATGGGAGAGATTTCTGCATGCTAAGGACTAAGAAGTAAAAGAGAAAAATGGTGGAGTCAGAAGACTGCAGAGCATTACTGATAAGACAAGGCTCCTGAGGCAGGAAGGAACAGGTGCCTGCACACAAAAGGAGAAATTAGCCTCTGACGCTTCTTTCACTGTCCTCTGAGAAGGTAGCAAAAAGGTAAAAAGCACAGATGGGCCAGCCCGTGGCTCACTTGGGAGAGTGTGGTGCTGATAACACCAAGGCCACAGGTTCGGATCCCTATGTAGGCATGGCTGATTAGCTCGCTTGGGAGAGCCTGGTGCTGACTACACCAAGTCAAGGGTTAAGATCCCATTACCAGTCATCTTTAAAAAAAAAAAAAGAAAAAGAAAAAAGCACAGATGTATTTAAGTTGGTATGAGAGGTATATAAACTGAATTAGCTCACATGGATGGACAGGTTCTATTCTCTCTATGAAGTAGCATATGGGAGTATCTACTAAAAATGAGAAAAACAAAAGGGGTGGAAGAAACACTGAATTGCAGAGAGAACAGAGGATATAGACATACACCCTCAGTGGAAGGCAGAACTGAGCTTAGAGACCACAAATTTGTAAGTGGCACCCCCTCACACACATATGGTTGCGTGATTTTCTCCAAAACAAAAAAAATGTCCTGATGAGGAGCAGGGAGAGAAAATGGGTGCCTTAATTTCAAGCTGGGGTTTGCCAATTCGATGGAGTACTGCAAGTAATTGAGGATGAGCGGCAAGACCAAGTAATTAGTAGAACAACACTAGAGTGGTAGGACGGGCACCCATAGGAATCATAGGTAGCTTTCTCCCTGCTATACACCATATGAGACTTTGATGAGATAAGAGAGCAGATGCAGTGGGAGTAAGGAGAGAAAAAGGTGGAAAATTCGGGCAGTTATAGTCAGGGAGTAACATAAAATAGAATTTAGGTTTCCAGAAATACACTGTCTTGGGTGCAAAGTGTGTTCCTAAGAGTGGGTGTGAAGTATATTATTTCATCTATTTGTCTGAATTTCAACTATTAGGTAAAAAGTACCTACTGCTTCTGTCCCGACTCCCTCTCAGTGAGTTCCCACTAGAGACTTTGGTTCTAAGATTTAGAGCAGTGGTTCTCAACCCTGGCTGCACATTAGATGCACCTTCTTTAAAAAAAAAAAAAAAAAAACCTGAAACCTGGGTCCCACTGCTAGTCTAATGTAATTTTTTTAAGGCTCCTTAGGTAATTCTAAAGTAGATTTAGTGTCAAGAATGATTGCTTTAGAAAAACAGATTAGATTTATGTTATAGAATTAAAGAAAAATTGACTGACGTGAAAAGGAATAAGGCAGGAAAATGGTGAAAGAAGACTAAACACTAAGTCAAATATTTAAAGATGCCCTGAATAAAAAACTGGGAAACATCACACTCAATACACAAAAATAGTAATAATGTTTCTAAGAGTTCTGTTACAGGATCTAGAAAACTCAGGAGTTAAAATACTTCACTGTAGCCAATGACTAAGAAAAAAGGAACTCTATAAAGCTGAAAGAATTGAAAACCAACACTTAGCAGTTCTCTAGGTCAACTACAGTTCACAATTCCCTAAAGGAAAAAGCAGCCTATAAGTACAACTCTGATAACACCCCTGCATACCTGAAATCACCTATTCTGCACAAAAGGTAAATGGCAAATGAACCAACTGCCTTCTTTCACACACACAAAGATTTAATTTTTTTAGCTGCCAGATTTTCTTTTTATATCAATAATTTTCTCTTTAATAAGTTAAAGCAATAATCTTAAAATCACCCAATTATTTTATGAATAACTTTCCCCAATCTTAACCTTTATTTGCCACTATTCTAATATGCCTGCTAAGTTTTATGACAAAGTAGAAGTAATCCAGAGATGAACTGTGAGTCATAAAGATGAATAAAGACGAAAATGATTTGTCTGCTGCTTTCCCTGCACAGTTCACTGGTAATATCACCAATCTCTCAAGCTCCTCCCAAATACTATGTATATACAAATGAGTGCTAGACTACACATACTTTGTCAACCGTATTTAATGACTTTGATAAAAAATTACTTCATTAATTAACAGAATGGCTTGTACCTTGCTATCTTTATCTCAGTCTCAAGAATTTTTAATTCTAACCAATTATTCAAGTTACTCAGAGGTCATCTGAGCTGCAGGCCTATTGAATATCAGACTTATCTGTAAGTGGACAGTTTTTTCAACACTCATGGAGTTCTTTTTCTTCCAGCATTAAGGTAGCTGAACATGTTCCTCTTCTAATATTTAGCCAAAAACATAAGAAAACTGTAATTCTTCTAATTTGGGCCATAAGAAAGCAGTCTTTCCAAAAAAATTGTTTCAACTTTCTAACAAGAGTGTGTAGCTATTTTCAAACACTGAAATGAACAGATTTATGTTTGTGGCTTATAAAACCACCAAAATTCTCTAGAACACGGTCTATTTATTCTATGGTTTCCATTAAGGAAAAGAATTCTAAATATATTATTTTATACTCATTGCTCTCTAATACTATAAAGCACAGTACTACGACATAATAGAAAAAGCACAGAACCTAGAAGGATCTGACCAATTCTCCCAGATGTTATTAACTTGCTGTATGGCACTAGACAAGATTCTTAAATCTCTGGCTTTCAGTTTTCTTTTCTTTTTTTTTTTTTTCCTTTTTGTCTTTTTTCGTGTCCGGCAACGGATCGCAACCCTCAGTGTCGCGCCCGTACCGGACCGGGACCGGCAACAGGATCGCAACCCTCGGTGTTGCTCCCGCACCTCGCTCAGCCAGTGAGTGGGAACCGGCCTGTATGTGGGATCCGAACCCTCGGCGGGAGCGCCACCGCACTCCCAAGCAGCACACTGTAGCAGTGCGCCACCGGGCCGGCCCAAGTTTTCTTATTTTTGAAATAAGATTAGAATCACTGTGATCCAAGATTGCTACTGGCTCAAAATTCTACAAAATGTAGAAGATTCAATTCTTTTTGTCTAAGAATTTATCTATACCTTGTAAGCATAATATAATTCAATTACAAAATATACCTCAATCAAGACTATAGCGAGACATTTTTTCTTAGCATTTTTTTTTTAATTGCTGGCAGTTAAAGCTACTTTGACCCAAAATGGCTTTCTGCAAATCTAAATATCACACTACTGTAATCTCTATGCTTAATTTCAAAGCTTACCAAAATATTGCCATACTGTGAACTGTTTCTTCACCTATTCCCTAAAGAGGCTGAAAGTAATTCTTTGGCCTTGAATTTACAGAGTTATGTACAGGGCTGATGAAAACCATCTGTTGGAGACTATGACTTCCCCGTCAAGGGAAGAAATCAGAAGGAACAAGCTTCATTTTCCTGGGAACCAGCTGCAGTTGAACAAGATCTAATCCTACTCCAGCTGGGACAAGCAGAAGGGTGAAGCTGCGACTGGTCTAATTCATCTGCAGCAGATCCTTTGTGAAATGACTCCACCCATGAGAAGCCAATTGGTAAACAACTTTACCAAAATGAAGTTCTTAATAATTCCTATTACAAATATGTAAAGTGTGTTTTGTTTCTTTAAAAAAGTATAAATCAGGGTATTCATTATTTAAAGTATTTTTATTGTAATTTTAAGAAATATTCTCCAATTCACTAGAAAAAAAAAAATTTAATTCTACTTTAACCAGGAAACTTGGCACCTGGAATCAGTCTTCTCACAAAGCTAAGAACCAAGACCGTGTACAAAATACATTTTCTCCAAAATTTTAAATGAAAAGAGAAAAAAATCTAAAAGATGGCAAGGAGATTCTTACAATCTCAAGAGGCCTGGAATGATATAATTTTTCCCCCAGATTCACTGAAAGGTAAAGTATTAAAGGTAAGCATAACACAGAAAAAGGACTGGCCAATATGTCTAGGATGAATTAAATAAGAAACAGGGAGCAAGGATAAGAAGAAATTCAATGTATTTTGCATTTCTTTACATTCATATTTCCATTTGGGTTTTTATGAGGAGTCACAATGAAAATGTGTGCCATTAAACATTATTAAATAGCTATTATATAATTATACCAATAAATCTTAACCATTAGAGTTCTTTTGAGACTTCAATAAGAAAGTACATGATAAAGCACTCAGAACAGTGCCCAACACATCATTAGCGCTTAACAAATGTCAGCTATTTGTAGGTTTCTATAAGCAACTGTTTACATTCTCTTAGCCTATTGATACAGGGCAAAGAAAAAAGGAGGTCAAGATGGTTAGATCCTCTACATCTCTACTACCAAAGCCATCTATAGAATCTGATGTCTTTGTTAATTTCTTCCCTTTATTTAACCAACTTATTAGAAAGCAAGCCAAGAAAGAATAAAGTGCTAGGAACTCTAAGAAAAATGTCTAGACTGTGTGTATTGATTGAGTTCAAAAGTTCTGAAGTTCTGATTAACAACTAACCTAAACTTTAACAGCTCAAGTTTTGTTTCAAGTATATCACAGGCTGAAATTTACCAGAAATCCCTCAGCTCACAGGCTAACTAGAAGACCAAAAAATATCTGTACAGTTGATTGTATTTAAATAAATATTGTATTACAAACATATCTCTGCCTGAGTTACTTACAAATTTCTGGGTTCTTTAAAAGAACGAACAAGTCTGCCGAAAAAAAGTCAATTGCTAACCACACTCAACAATTAATCCACCTCAGTAACTTGTTAATAACAAATATTTATTTCTAGCCAGCTTCTCCTCAGGGCCTGGCATATTCGGAGTCACCTAAAAAGTGGTACAAACAATGATGTAAGAAACATATGGTACAAAAATTAGTAAATTATTAAATATGTTATATAAAAATTAAGACCAACCAGTTTCACATTTGCTAACATTACAAAATCTATATTATCCATGTCACTGTATCCTCAACTCTTTTTCAGCATCTTTTGCTTTCAGAAAGTTTTCCATTTTTTTCTATTTTTTTAAGTGTATAATCATTCTGTCAAGCAGTCCACACACCCTTGAATTTAACAGCATGGACAACAAACTGTCATTGCCTTTTTTTATAAAGTAGCATAGCAACAGGATACCTGAATTTGAAATTACCAAGCTTACAATTATAAACAACTTTCTTACATAATACCATTATTCTAACATATATAATGTAAAACAATCTTACTATAAAGGCCTTTTCTTTTCTTTTTTTGTCTTTTTCATGACCGGTAAGGGGATCGCAACCCTTGGTGTGGTGTTGCCCCCACCACGGTCAGCCAGGGAACGAACCGGCCATCCCTATATAGGATCCGAACCCGCGGGGCGGGAGCACCGCACTCTCCTGAGTGCGCCACAGGGCCGGCCCTATAAAGGCCATTTCTAAATAGCTATATCAAAACTTTATCATTCTCTCACTAAACTGAAAACATACCCCCATTCTAATCAGTATTTCTACACCAAAGTTCCTATCAAAGCCCCACTTACTATATGATTTTAAAATACAAATTCCAGTAAAACAAAATAATTTGGACTCTACTAAGAGTTTACTATATTGAGATGTAACTTACAGTAGACAACAAGAGATTTATCACTTAATCTTTCTGCTCCAGGTTAACCAGCTGGGTAATAACCTGAACAATAACATTATTTAACAATACCTTCTCTTCCCTTTCCAACTGAATGCTTTAGCAAATTATAACTCTCTTCCAATATATTACTCCACAGAATAACAACACTTTAATGATTCGGATTATTACCATAAAAGAACATACTTTTCTGGACTAGTAATATGGAAGGTAAACTATATATGAGGGGGCTTTAAAGTTAATGGAAAGATTTGTATTACCTTTTAGCCCTATTTTTCCATGAACTTTTGGAATTGCCCAGGTATATTCAAGTAAATTATTCTTGAGTGTGTAAAATGAACCCAGAAGTTTGAAATGAAAGTGAAAATTATTCCTGAAAGAAACAAGACTCCTTCCAAGACTCAGTGTCTAAAGATAATTTTTTAAATGGACCATTACAATCTCAAATAATAATAAGCCTCACCCAAGAAACATCTAATTATTTCTCAAAGACGCATGATGTTTAATTGTTATGAAAAAATAATGATTAATGTAAAAAAAGTTATATTTCACAAACTAAAAAAGGATTCCAAAAAATTTATTTCATATCCCTATTCTGTCTGCCTTAATCCCCCACAGGACTTAAATCCTAAATACACTATTCATGGTAGGCATTGAAATATCTGCTGAATAAAAAATGAGTAAGTGAAGTAAATGAACAATTATCTTTCAATAATAATGTCTATATATTTCAAAAAGAAAGAAACTTAAGAGGAAATTGCTATTTAAGCCAGTTACACTCTAGTCTCCTCACCTATATCCCACAATTCAAGGAAGGCAATATTTTGTCCCAAATGAAAGCACTGTGTTATAGCAATGCAACCAATCCCCACACTGCAAATCCAAAAATTTTAGTGGCAACTGAAATGAAAATAAGCACACAAATTATCTTTAAGAAAAAAAAGATAAAACAAAATGTCATGTAGATGAAATTTTATTTTTTTAGTGGCCTCAGGTATGCAAAACTACATTATTACTAATTGGTTCCTCACACATTCTTATCACTGGTCCAAAGTCAGTTTTGAAATTTGTTCTATGATAAAAAGAGAAAAAAAGGGACACAAACAGTGAAGGAGAGAGAAAAATTGTGTCTTTTATAATTAGGGAATATGCTATGAAGTTACACTGAGGACTTTCACAACTCTCTACTTGAGTGCAGTAGCCATTATACATTATGACTCCCAAGAGTCAGTAGAGCAGTTACAAAGACTCTGGAGCCAGACTGCCCTAGTTCAAATCCCAGCTCTGCAACCTAATATTTGTGACTCAGGCAAGTTACTGAATCTCTTTTATGCCTCAGTTTCTTCATCTATAAAATAACAGTACCTACACTTCAATGCTGGCACTATTATGTTACTTGTATGAGGATTAAATGAGTTAATATATATACAGCATTAAAGCAATGCCTGGCATTTAAGTTAAATAAATAAACTCACCATAAACTATCACACCGTAAAGCTAACTCAGAAATTATCCTTATGACATGTATAAGACTTTTAAATCACAGTATCCCACTGATTCTCCTCACTATTTATCAATGTGAAAATAACACATTAAAGTTCAAGCATCTTCACAAAAACTCCTCTTAAAAATATTTCTGCACACTGGCTTTTGTGCATGACTGACCACACACACACACACTTGTATACAGTTTATTCCCCCCCCCCAAAAAAAAAAAAACCCACTAAGATGCTGAAAATCTAACATACAATTCTACAGTTCCTTCCAAACATTGCAAGAAGATAAATAAAAATTTAGAATTGATACAAGAAAATGTAAAAAGGAACTTGCTCAGGTCACTCCACATGATCCTTGAATTTCATCTCTTACCCCACAGCTGACCAAGCCGATAGACATACTGTATTAACATTCCTGGGAGAATAAAGCCATTTAAGTTCCAAGCAGAGTGCCTGGCCTACAATAGGTGCTCAGTAACTATTTACTGAATTAATTAAAAGTGAAACTACTTCTGGCCTATACCCTCCTTTCTCTATCATTGTCAAATGCACTCTGGATAATCTTTTTTTTAGAATGTCTAGATTCACAACAGCAAGCCAATCAATTCTGCACAGGAATTGACTGGGTAGTTTTAAGGAGAGGAAGTAATTAAAATACAATAAAAAGAGCAGACAAAGAGAAATAATTCCTCACCATAGAGTTCACTGTATTATGATTCTGAATTCGAGTTTTTTGCATCTTAGGAAAGTTACTCAGGAAATTCACTATTGAAAATAAGACTCCATTTAAAAATATAGAACCAATCCCATCAACTCTAATTTCATAAATACTATGAAATTAGTTTTCCAGTGAGATCAGTAGACACAGAAGTCCAAAGAAACTCATTTTTCCCAAGCATATACTCCAAATTTAGTTACTTCAGTTAACAGCACCAAATATTAAATCTATCTAACGAAATGGGTATTTCTAACCAAAGCAAACCAGCAGATCTCTACTGAATTAAACTTTTTTCATGCCAAAGTCCTATGCAATGGCCTCAGTCAAGGTCCTTGGCTCAGCGGTAAAACAAGAACTGTTGGATTAGATGGTTCTCAAGATCCCTTTCAAAAAAATGAAATCCCAGGGTTCTAGGACTTAGATTTGTCCTGTGCTATACCATATTGACTACCTTTTTTTTTTTCCCTTTTTTTTCGTGTCCGGCAACGGATCGCAACCCTCGGTGCCGCACCCGCACCTCGTCCAGCCAGTGAGCGGGAACCAGTCTGTATGTGGGATCCGAACCCTCGGCAGGAGCGCCGCCAAACTACCTTTTTTTTTTTTCCTTTTTTTTCGTGTCCGGCAACGGATCGCAACCCTCGGTGCCGCACCCGCACCTCGCCCAGCCAGTGAGCGGGAACCAGTCTGTATGTGGGATCCGAACCCTCGGCAGGAGCGCCGCCACGCTCCCAAGCGGCGCACTGTAGCAGTGCGCCACCGGGCCGGCCCTGACTACCTTTTAAAAACATGTAAAACTACATATTTCATATAAACATATAAAAACATTTTATATGTTTTATATATTTTAAACATTTCATAAAAACATATAAAACTGATATTTCATCCATGGCTAGTATTTAAAAATTAAAATACCTAATTCAAGCAAGGAAAATTATTATAAAAGCAAACACCCAGGTGTTCTAACAAGAACTTAAAATACCCAATTCACAGGTGTGGCACTGAATTTGTCTAACTATAAATTATTTTCTGTTTCTATGCAATTAACCTATTATATCATTTGATAATAGTTGCAAGAATCTAAACGTTACATTTTATTTAACTTCAGCCATGTGTGATCAAGAAACAGTTCTTACAGATAAGAAATCTTACATTTTAGTTACTTGCTCACCTTTAATTTTTAATACACTCTCTTAATAAATGTTCAAATGACATAGAACCATTTTATGAATGGGATTCTCTATCAATTCATTACTCTATGAGAATTATTTTAACGGTAATAAGAGTAAGAAAACACTCCTATTCCAAAGTTCACAGGGAAAATTGAACCCTAAAATAGAGCTCTAAAAATTTGAAGGAAAATACTGTTAATTTTCGATTGTTACTTAAAAATTTGCAGGTAGTTATTCAGAGGACTGTTTACAACTACAATAAATTTAGATCAAATCTGAAATATTTTTAAGTACATTTGGTGTTAACCTTAAAATCTTCTCATCCTAGAGGTAGCCTCCATGATCTTAAGCAAAATGAAGATTACGTTACTCATGTATACTAAGGTGTGCAGCAACTTAAAGCACCATCACTCTCTGAAAAAATACAATTCAAGACACTTCAAATAAATTTACAGTTAAGATACTATATCAATGTAAAATATAGCTACTAACAAAACTCTCCTGGTCCCCAAATATCTATTTAATGGCCAAAATTTACTATTAAAAAGACATACTTTCAACAAAATAATGGCATAAAGCACACAACAAAGTATACCATCTGTGCATCAAAACTCCCAACTCTCCAGCACTTTTCTAATACAGGATAATGTACTCCTGTCCTATGTAATATTGCTGTCATAAATAATAACATTTATGACTTCATCACATGCAAACCCATAACACATGGCAGAAGCTATAATACAAACAGCATAAACAAGACTTGCTAAATTTGCTTATTTACTACTACGGGTCATGAGAATCTGTGTCATCCCTGTCTAATGATAACCTGCAACAAAATGGAAAAAAAGAAAAACTATACAGGTTTCTAGAGTCATCTGCTTGTTTAAAATCCAACTCTTCTGCATTTGACTGCTCAACTTCTACAGTAAGGTATTATAAGGAACTTTACTTAAAAGTTTTAAAATTGTATGCCACTTTTTAATTCTAATCTAAATATGTCCTTTTAGGTAGATCAACATTCTACACTTTGAATCTTAGGCTTCAAAGATTTCAAAGTATCAGAACAATTAGCATCTATTAAGGTCTCACAGGTAAAACTTATCAATAAAGAATCAGAGATGATCACTCCACAAAAGTTCCCAAACACAAAACTTGAACATAATTTATAAATAACCCCCTAGAAACATGAATTTGTAACATCTTGTATCTCTATGCTCTGTGAACACTGACGCATACACCATTCTTACCTTATCCTTTTCATGTGGAAGGAGTGACACTGGAGGTAAACAGGAAAGAGACTCACAACTCTCTTTCCCATCCACATTGGTTGCTTTAGTGTTGAGCCGATACAGAGGTCCATCTTTAAGGAGTCTGCCGTGGCCAACGGCGCGTTTGATGGCCAATCGTAACTGCTGGTGAAAACCAGAGGCAGAACTGCCTCCAAATAATGCAGACACATCCTTCTGACCTTTCAAAAAACGTTCGATACTTTTCAAAGTTGAGCCACCAGACTCTGCCAAGCCCTCAACTGCCCGTTTGACCAGTTTATTCCAATCCACATTTTGTTTATTATCCAATTTCCCATGGTTTCGAGGTTTAGGAAGTGCTATTCGCCCAGGATTATCAGGATCTTTATAGGAATTGAGTCCTTTATTTGAGACTTTTAAAATTGTTCCATCTTTAACACTCAACTCCAATTGTTCTAAAACAGTTTTACGATCCAAGCCATGGGATGAAGACACTGCATTGCATATCCTTTCTTCTGAAGGACGCTGTTTCTGCTTCTTCACTTTTTTGATGGCCTCCAAAATCCACTCCGTATACAGCGGGTTAGCGAGTTTTACCATGGTGAAGGATTCTGTATATCCATAGAGTCGTTATCCCTTATCCTGATGCTGAATAAGTTTCACACCACGGAAAATAAGATTCTCGGAAGCTGGAAACCAGTCAACCATAGCATACAAGTTTTCTGGTCTGAGTCTTTCCTCCTTTCACAAAATAGAATGCTTCCCCACTTTTACTTAAAAACCAAAACAACCTGTTATTTGAAATGTCTTCAAACTTCCCAATAAATTTCTTTATAGCACCATGGGTCTCTTCATAAAGTTGTAAAAACTCAAAAACATCTTATTCCCAGCTTCAGAGCAGAAAAATGTGCATCTTATGCCTGTAAAACAATTAAAACAAGTTCAGTTTTCTATCAAGGCTGTAAATAAGCTATAATTAAAGCATCCTAGTCTTTTAAAGCAATCAAATAGCAAGTGTTTATTGGGCACCTGTAAGAGTTCTAACACATCTCTACTAACACTGCAAAATAATCATGTATGTAAACTATTCGGATAAAAAAAGAAAGGAAAAAAAAAGAGATGAGTAATTAGGATACAGTGAAGAAACAAGATGAAATATTCTATGAATGATATTAAGCTACAACTAACCAGAGGGGTGCTGGCTATTCTGTACTCCACAATCTCTGCTCACCAGTCTGTGAATTTCAACTCTTCCTCGATATCTTTCCCCAAGAAACTATTCAGCACTTCAACAAGTATCTGGATTAGTAGAAAGAATCCTGCAATGAAAATAAAAGTGAATCTTTCATCTTTCAAATTTCAGACATTCAGAGTGGACAAAAACAGTAAAATAGGCAGAACACAACTGGTAAAAATTTAACTATGTATTAAAAAAAAAACAAATACAATTTACACAGACCAAGCTTATAATTTAAGTACAATAGTGCCTTAAACTTTCTGAATGGAAACAAAAGTAACATTGAAAACAGCCGACTGTGAAAGTGCTTAAAGAATTTTAAACTATTTAGTTTCATTCAAGTTTTAAGACTCATAAGCCGATAGACTCTCCTACCTCAAACTAAGATATTAATATCCATATACTGGAGAGAGTAACAACTATCAAATTGTTTAAAAGCAATCTACAGAAGGAGAAACTAGAAACAAGAAAGGCCCAGAATCACTGGGGTTGAATGCACATGATCTGATATCAAATGTACAGTACAGAAAAAAATGTATCGGCTATTTGTGGGTCTGAAGAGAGGTACATCTAATAAAGGTGTGAATTCAAGACTGCTGTCCTGAAATGAACATTAATAAATAAAACACAAGTATATAAATATATTGCCTCTCTGGATCAAAGTCATTATTCTTTCATACAAAAGACTCTGGCAGATACAATTTTTAAAAAATCACTAAAATAATGAACTCTAAAACTTAAGTGTTTTTTTTTAAACTTTAGCTCTCATTATGGGGATCATTTACATTACAATATTGACAATGCTAGAAAGATGGTTCCCACAGCAACTATTCTTACCAGTGACATTAAAATGAAAAAGAAAACTAATAGATGTTAGGAAAGAGATATTACTATCAACTGATAGGAGGAAAAGGCTGAAGCAAAAACTCAAACCTGAGCCACGGCTTCTTTTAAGACTAGCTGACTAAAAACAAGCCCCCTGAGAGTTACGCTTCATCTTGGTGCGGTTCTCAAGAGGCGAGAAATCAGCTTATTCCTACTCCAAGAAAGTCCACTACACAGACATTAACGCTAAAGCAAATGAGAAGCTACAGCCCGAGTTTAAGCAGCTGGGACCGTCCAGACTGATCAAGCTCGCAGGTAGCAGAACGCATGACAGTTACTCGTCGTCCTTCCGGCGGGGACTGTCCCAATGTCCGTGTCTTCAGAAAGTGAAGCGCCTGCAGAGGCGGATCTTTACTCTCAGAAAGAGCTCGGGCGGCTCGAGAAAAAGCGCAGCTTGCTTCGCACCGCCCCTCCCCGTCCCCGTCCCCACCCCCAGACACATCTTCGCGCTCTCTTTTTAAAGGGCGAAAACTTTGAAAACTTGCACCGGCACAATCCCGCGGTCGCCGATGGGTCGCTCCGCCGCGTCCGTGAAACCCAAGTTAACAATGAAATC
>NW_007726777.1:540279-547375 GCF_000696425.1 Galeopterus variegatus | reverse complement strand
GGCGGGCGCCGGCACCCGAGCGCTGGGCGGCGAGCGTACCCACCGTCGCGGCTGGGGCGCGGAGGCAAAGAAGCCGTCGCTCTCCGCCGCTCCCTTCCTGTCCTTCGCCGTCGCGCTGGAGCGTCGCCCGCCCTCCGGGACCGTCCGTCCGCCGCCGGGTGCGCGTACGCGTCGTGGTCTTGTCTCTCATCCAGCTTACGCTCCTTGAGGCGGGTACTGAGTCGGACTCTTTTTCTGCATTCGCTGAAAAGGCGGTAAATGGCGAATGGAAAGACACACGAAGCGGTGCATAGCTGCATGTGGAAGTGTACTTCTGCTCCTTGCCTTTGATGTGCTTGGTGCCCCTGCCTAAACCGTCCTTCCCAGCACCTCCTTGCCTTATCTCAGCTTTGACTTTTAAAGACCTCTCACTCACTATCTTGGCTGTATGTTACTTGCCTTTCTGAACTCCATGGTATTGATCATTTGCTCTATTCCTTCTGCGCTTTATGTGTGGTCCTTACAAATGCTATATAAATGTGTCCCCCAACAAATGCTCTCCTATGACGCCTTTTTGCATCTCCAGTGCCTAGCGGTGTTATACTGTTGGGCAAGTGGTAGGAGCTCGCTCGCTCGCTGTCTCTATAGCTAGGGAATAAAGATCGTTTAAGCCACTAGTAAAGAGATGGAGTTTCCAACCCACCCCAAGCCCTGTTTTATGCCTCAACCCATACTTTCCTATCCTATATCCCTCCTCCACTCTAATCCTTAGCCTAATTCTTTACTACAGACTACTTAACCATTCAATGATAACAAGGAATGAGTATGTAACATGAAATGGTAGTTCAATTTTGAGTTCTGTGAGGAACCTCCATTCTGTTTTCCACACCTGATGCACCAATTTACATTCCTACCAACAGTGTGGGAGGGTTCCCTTTCCTGCGCATCCTCGCCAGCACGTTTTCTTTCTTGTTGAAAACAGCCAGTCTACCTGAAGTAAGGTGGTCTTTCATTATGATTTTAATTTGCATTTCCCCGATGATTAGGAATGTTGAGCATTTTTTCATGTGCCTGTTGGCCATTTGTATGTTTTCTTTTAAGAAATGTCTGTTCAGATCCTTTTGCCTGTTTTTTAATTGGGTTTTTTGTTTGTTTTGCTGTTGAGTTGTTTGAGTTCCTTATACATTCTGGATGCAAGAGCCTCTGATGTGTAGTTTGCAAACATTTTCTCCCGTTCTGCAGACTGTCTCTTTACTTTGTTGATTGTGTCCTTTGCTGTGCAGAAGCTTTTAGTTTGATGTACTCCCCTCTGTCTAGTTTTGCTTTACTTATCTGTACCTTTGTAGTCTTGCTCAAAAAAGCGCCGCCCGCTCCAATTTCGTGTTACATACTTTTATATTGCTCTTTGTTTAAGTATGCATTTCTGTGCTTCTGTCTAGAATTTTTTCCTTCCGTTTGAGTAATTCCTCTTTTACAGCAGGTCTGCTGGTGACAAGTTCTCTCTGGGATTTTGTTTTTTGTGTTTTTTGCTTAAAAACTTGATATTACTTGTCATTATTGATGGCTATAAGTTTTTTTCAGCACTGTAAAGATGTGCTTCCATTCTACTTTTTGTCATTCCTTTTTACTCCTTTGAAAGCAGTGTCTTTTTTGTCCTCTGACTACTTTTTGAGGGGTTTTTTTTTTTTGTCTTTAGTTTTCAGCAGTTTACTATAATATGTCTAGTTGTACTTTTCTTTGTATTCATCCCACCTGTGTTCATGAGTGGAATGGGTGACACTCATGGAGTCCTTTGTTTTTTTTGTTTGTTTTGTTTTATTTTTTAAAAGATGACCAGTAATAGGATCTTAACCCTTGACTTGGTGTTGTCAGCACCACGCTTACTCATTGAGCTAACCGGCCATCCCTATATAGGGATCCAAACCTGTGGCCTTGGTGTTATCAGCACCACACTCTCCCGAGTGAGCCACGGGCCAGCCCTCATGGAGTCCTTTGAATTTGTAGCTTTGATATCTTTTATCTGTTTTAGGAAATTCTTGATCACTATTTCTTCTCATCTCTTTTCCTTTTAGGGCTTGAATTATACACATATAAGAATTTTTCATTGTTCATCATCTTTATTTTCTATCATCTTTTTCTCTTTTTTCTCTTTTTGTGTATGAGTCTGTATATTTTTATCCAACTATATCTGCTTTTAAACCCATTAGTTCTTAATTTTAGTCATATTTTTAAGTTCTAGAATTTTCATATGATTTTTAAAAATAAAACCCAATTCATTGGAGAAGTTCTCCATCTTTTTATATATTTTCTCTATCTTTGCCTCTATTTTCTTGAACATATATTTATCGTAGGTATTTTAAAGCTCTTTCTGATCATTACAATAGCTGGATCTTCTGTGGGTCTGTTTCTATTGTATATTCTTTCCATTGGTGTTGGTCTTCTCCCTTACCCCCCAGCTCTTGGCTTGCCTGGCAGTTTTAATAGAATGTCACACATTAACTATGAAGAATTGTAGAGGCTCTGGAAAAAATTATCTTGATCCAGAGAAGGCTTACCCTATGCTTTGCAAAGGAGCAAGAGCGAGGGCTATTCACTTTAATCAGTCAGATACTGAGCTAACTTGAAATTGGGTTTTGGCAAGTGCTGCTGCTCCTATTGCATACCCTCCAGGGGTTCCACCTGAGAGTCTTGTATGTCCCCTGGGACCCTTCGACCTAGTGGATACTAAACTCTAACCCCCTATTTCCACTTCTCTACAATTGTCACCTCACAAGATCTGGTTGCCTCAGCAGATGGCTGATGCCTTCAAACAGGTGTTTTGTATTTTATCTAGCTCTTTTAATTGTTTTCAGCTGGATTGTTGGTTGCTGTAAGTGCCCCATCAGAATCAGGAAAAGTTTTAAAAATGAAAAGTTCTGGCCTTGCTTCTAAATAGAACAATGTCAGAACAAGGCTCTGCCTGACATATCAAGATATAGTTTCTAACACTGCCTGTTTATCAGAATCACCTGAGTACTTTTTAAATAGGTAAAGAGTCCAGGATGCCACATAAGACCTAGTGAGTCTGAATTTTTGAGAATAAGTGAATTTCGCTCTGTATTTTTAAAATCTCTCCAGGTAAGAACATCTGCTCTGACCATGACTGAGTAATGGGGACTGGATTTATCCTACCCTCTTAAACATCTGGAAAACCTGACAAAATATATGAAATGGTGGTTTTCAGACATTGGACAATAGACAATACAGGACAGTGATCATCAAGATAGGAGAAGCAAACAAGTGGAGCCATATAATTGCTCCAGCCTACTGCCTTGAGAGAGTTTCCAGGCCACAGGACAGAGGCAGGGGAGCCCGAGCCCAGCAACATTGCTGACTTAAGCAGACAAACATCAGGATGAAGGGAGGCCAAAGTAGCTGAATTTGCAGGGCACAGAACCAGAAAGAGAGAAACTACACAAATATAGAACTTCAGATATCTACAGGGGGAGCCTCTTCATTCCTCGGATGAATATTGATTTGCATGTGTTTGAGGAGAAACTACCTGGAGAGAAGAACCACCAAGAAACAAAACAATTCCCAGAGCTCTAATATGGATGAGTCCAGCCAGGATGTAAAGACCTTTCATAGGCTAGTCCTCAGGAGGGCATCATCTTAGTACTGAAAATGAATTCAACCTGTGTTAAAGGGGGTGGGAGAGATTTGAAGAAATAAAATGGCTGAAATAGTCCCCAAATTAATAAAATCTGTAAACCCACAAATTCAAGAAGTTCAATGAACACCAAACAGAATATAAAATAATAATCACACCAAGGCACATGCAAAAATTGCTGAAAACCAGGGAGAAATATTAATATCAGCCAGAGAAAAAAAGATGCATTACATACAAAAAAACAAAGATAGAAATTCCATCAGCCTTCTCAGAAACTAAGCAACCAAGAAGAAAATGAAAAAATGTCTCAAGATCACTGAAAGATTTTTAAAAATGAATTATTTATTCAGCACAAAGGTCTTTCAATAATGGAGGTGAAATAATTTTTCAGACCAAAAAAAAAAAAAAAAATCTAAGATGTTTATCACTAGCAAACCTGAGCTGCCAGAAATGTTGAAAAAGTTCCTTCAAACGAAGGGTATCTGTACACCCCAAGCTCATAGCAGCATTATTCACAATAGCCAAAAGGTGGAAGCAACACAAGTGTCTTAAGATGTTTGAGTGGATAAACAAAATGTGGTGTAGACATACAATATAGTGTTATTCAGTCTTAAAAAGGAACAAAATTCTAAAATGCTAAAACATGGATGAGCCTTAAGGACATTGTGTTCAGTGACGTAATCCAGTCACAAAAAGAAAAATACTGTACAATTTTGCTTACATGAGAGACTTAGAGTACTCAGGTTCACAGAGACAGAAAGTAGAATGGTGGTTACCAGGACCTGGGATAATGAACAAATGGGGAGTTATTGTTCAATGGGTACAGAGATTAGGTATTGCAAAATGAAAAGAGTTCTGGAGATAGATGGTGGTGATGGCTGCAAACAATATGTACTTAATCGCACAGAATGGTACACTTAAAAATAGTTAAGATGGAGGAACCATGGGTGCCCACACCAACAGCTGGCAGGAGCATTCAGGGACTGCAGGGACCTCAGGAACTGTGGTCAGCCCCTGCCAACAGATGACAGGAGGGTGCAGGGACATCAAGAGCCATGGTCAGCCCCTGCCAACAGGTGGCAAGTGTGTGGGGTGCCATCACATGGGCAGCCTGCTGCTGCTGCAGACACCACTGCAACATGGGTGGTCATTAACAGCCACTACAGCTACAAGGGTGGCCTGCTGCCACAGCATCAGCCACCATCACTGCAGCAGCCTCTGCTGTTGTGCAGGCAGCCCATCAACCACTTGACTACGTTGACCCAAAGAAGGTCACAAGCAGAGCCCAGGGAAACAGGTGAGTGAGGGCAGACCTGCGACCCAGTGGCCCAACATACTGAGGGAAGTATGCTGCCCTCTTTGACAACACACGTAGAGGTGGGAGTTATGTGTGCAGCCCATGTGACTGCCTTGATCCAGTGAGAGAGACACACAGAATTCCTGGAGAGTGCAGAAATCCATGATAGCCAAATAGAGTAAGGAAGAAAATTCCCAAACACCGCCAACCCATCCCCCAACTGAGAGAAGCAAGGACCCAAAAGAAGCCTCTGCCTGGAGGAAAGAAGAAAGAGAAACTTTACCCAGATTTAGCCATTCAATCTGAGGAGCTCCAGGATACCCCAGTTCACCCATCAGCATCATGGGACATTTGCCAGGGTGCCAAAAAGCCCACCCAGAGACACCCCCCAGCCAAACAGTGACAGGGCACACAGGAGCTTCTCCCAAGAACTCAAGATCTTGTCCATGTCCCTGATGACCCAGCACAGCGTCACTAACCACAACAAGGAACCATTAGGTACCACAATGTCTAGGCCACAGAGGCACTCACATGCAACTCCAACATTGAATACAGCCAAAATACTCACATGGAGGCTACACTACTGTGTCTACCCAGAACCAACCTAAAACACCCTACTCAATGGTAAGTGTAAAACATATGTACAGAAGGAAGTCTCCCTAGAGCCTACTCCAGAATAACAGAAGCAACTGTTCTACCAGCCTGGCAGACATCAATGTAGAGATACTAGAAGTATGAAAAAACAAGAAAATATGACACCACCAAACGAGTACAATAATTCTCAAGCATCATGCCCCATAGAGTAGGAAACCTTTGAAATTACTTAAAAAAAATTCCAAGCAACAATCTGAAGAAACTCAATGAGATACAAAAGACTTAGAATACAATGAAGTGAGAAAAACTGTCCAGGTAATGAAGGAGGAAATATACAAAGATATTAATACATTTAAAAGGAATATAGTGGACCTCCTGGAACTGAAGAATTCATTGAACGAAATAAAAAACACAACCAAGAGCTTAAGCAACAGGCTAGAGAGCAAGCAGAAGAAAGAATTTCTGATCTTGAAGACACTCTTCTCAAAATAACTCAGGCAGACAAAAAAAAAGAAAAAAAATTTTTGAATGAAAAAGAAACCTACAAGAGAAAAAAATCTACGGGCCGGCCCGGTGGCACACTGCTACAGTGCGCCACTTGGGAGCGTGGCGGCGCTCCCGCCGAGGGTTTGGATCCCACATACAGACCGGTTCCCGCTCACTGGCTGAGCGAGGTGCGGGCACAGCACCGAGGGTTGCGATCCTGTTGCCGGTCCCGGTCCGGTACGGGCGCGACACTGAGGGTTGCGATCCGTTGCCGGACACGAAAAAAGACAAAAAAAAAAGAGAGAAAAAAATCTATGACGTTGTTCCAGGCAACATTAAGCACAGAAACATCCAAATCATAGGTGTTCCAGAAGGGGAGGAAAAAGGAAAGGGCATTGAAGACATATTCAATGAAATAGCAGCAGAAAACTTCCCAGGTATAGGGAGAGACATGGACCTTCATATCCAGGAGTCTCAAAGATCCTCAAACAGATTCAATTCAAAAAAGTCCTCTCGGGCCGAGCCCGTGGTGCACTTGGGAGAGTGTGGCGCTGGGAGCGCAATAGCGCTCCCGCTGCGGGTTTGGATCCTATATAGGGATGACCGGTGTGCTCACAGTGCTCACTGGCTGAGCGCAGTGCGGCCGGTCTCAAAAAGGACACACACAAAAAAGTCCTCTCCAAGACACATTATAGTCCAACTGGCAAAACTCGAAGACAAAGAGAGAATCCTAAAAACATCAAGAGAAAAGTGTCAAGTCACCTATAAGGGAGTCCCCATCAGAATAACAATAGACATCTCAAGAGAAAATCTACAGGCCAGAAGAAAATGGGATGATATATTCAAAATACTAAATTTTGGGGGGCCGGCCCGGTGGCGCACTGCTACAGTGCGCCGCTTGGGAAGCGCGGCGGCGCTCCCGCCGAGGGTTCGTATCCCACATACAGACCGGTTCCCGCTCACTGGCTGAGCAAGGGGCAGGCGCAGCGCCGAGGGTTGCGATCCCGTTGCCAGTCCTGGTCCGGTACGGGCGCGACACTGAGGGTTGCAGTCCGTTGCCGGACACGAAAAAAGACAAAAAAAAAAAAAAA
>NW_007726777.1:539240-539920 GCF_000696425.1 Galeopterus variegatus | reverse complement strand
GCGACACTGAGGGTTGCAGTCCGTTGCCGGACACGAAAAAAGACAAAAAAAAAAAAAAATACTAAATTTTTTTTAAAAAGCCAAGAATACTATACCCAGTGAGGCTATCCCTCAGTAATGAGGAAGAAATAGTGCATTTCCCAGACAAACAAAAACTGTGGGAGTTCACCACCACACCATGAGCCCTACAAGAAATCCTCAAGGAAGTCCTGCATATATCCATAAAATGAAAAACACTACCCAGAACACACAAGAAAGAACAAAACCCACTGGTAGAACAAAAATTCAAACAAAAAAAGAAACTAAAATAACCACTGCGTAAAGCCAACAAACACATAAGACAAGAGGAGAAGAAAGGAACAAAAGATATTTGAAACATCCAAACAAAAATCAATAAAATGTCAAGACTAAAATGATACTTTTCAATAACAACCATAAATATTAACAGGTTAAATTCTGAACTCAAAAGACTGGATTAAAAAGAAACTCCCAAAATAAAAAAATTAAATAAAAATTTAAAAATAAAAATAATTTTTTTAAAAAAAGCTATACTCAACTATATGCTATGTACAAGAGACTCACCTCACCAGTAAAGACACAAAGACTAAAAGAAGTGATGGGAAAAGATATATATCACCAAATGGAAAACAAAATTGAGCAAGAGTAGCTATTCCTTTATT
>NW_007726777.1:535685-538210 GCF_000696425.1 Galeopterus variegatus | reverse complement strand
ATATATCACCAAATGGAAAACAAAATTGAGCAAGAGTAGCTATTCCTTTATCAGATAAAATACACTTTAAGCCAAAAACCATAAAAAGAGACAAAAAAGGCCAAAGTGTATGATAAAGAGATCTATCCAGCAAGAAGACATAACAAACATAAACATATATGCTCCCAACCCCAGAGCACCCAGCTATATAAAACAAATACTACTAGACCTAAAGAAAGACAGAGACCATAATATAATATTTGGGGACCCGAAAATCCCATTATCAGTGTTGGACAGATCACTTAGGCAACAAATCAACAGAGAAACACAGGATTTAAAATGCACATTAGACCAATTGGACCTGGCAGACATCTACAGAACATTTCATCCAACATTCACAGACTTTCTTATCTGCAGCACATGGAACATTCTCCAGGATAGACTGTATGAAAAGTCACAAATCGTTTCAACGAATTTTTAAAAATTGAAATCATTTCAAGTATCTTTTCTGATCACAATAGATTAAAACTAGAAATCAATAGCAACTAAAACTCTGGAAACTATACAAATACATGGAAATTAAACAACATGCTCCTGAATTACCTATTAGTCCTTAAGAAATTAAACAGGAAATCAAAAAATTTCTCAAAACTAATGAAAATAAAGACACATCAAACCAAAACCTGTGGGATACTGCAAAAGCAGCACTAAGAGGGAAGCTTATTGCAATAAATGCTTACATTGAAAGAATGGAAATATTTCAAATAAACAACCTAATGCCACACTTCAAAGAACTAGAAAACAAAGAACAATCCAATCCCAAAATTAGTTTATGGAAAGAATTAAGATCAGAGCAGAACTAAATAAAGTAGAGACCCAAAAAAGTAATACAAAAGATCAATGAAACAAAAAATTAGTCTTTGAGAAGATAAACAAAATAGACAAACCATTAACTAGGCTAACTAAAAAAAGAAGAGAGAAGACCTGAATAACAAAAATCAGAAATGAAAAAGGAGACATTACAACCAATATCATAGAAATAAAAAGCATCATTAAACACTATGATAAACAACTATACGCCAACAAATTTACAAACCTTCAGGAAATGTATAAATTTCTGGACACATACAAAGTACCAGGACTGAACCATAAGAAATAGAAAACTTGAACAGACCAAGAACAAGCAATGAGATTGAAGCTGTATTCAGCAGCCTCCCACAAAGAAAAGCCTGGGACCAGATGGCTTTACTGCCAAATTCTAACAAAGCTTTGAATAGAAATTAATACCAATTCTCTTCAAACTATTTCAAAAAATGAAACAAGCCATTCTCCATAACTCATTCTATGAGGCCAGCATCACCCTGCACCAAAATCAGACAACAACTCAATAAAGAAAAGAAAACTAGAGGCCAATACCCTTGATGAACTTAGACACAGAAATTCTCAATAAAATTTTAGCAATCAGAATACATCAAAAAATTACACAACCTTGATCAAGTGGGATTCATCTCAGGGATTCAAGGATGGTTCAAGATATGTATGCCAATAAATGTGATACACCGCAACCACAAAATCAAGGATAAAGACCATATGATTATCTCAATAGATACAAAAAAATCTTTTGATGGAATTCAACATCCCTTCGTGATAAAGACTCTTAGCAAATTAGGTACAGAAGAATAGTATCTCAACACAGTAAAAGCCATATATGACAAACCCACTGCCAGCATCGTCCTGAATGGGGAAATGCTGAAAGCTTTTCCAAGAACAGGAACAAGACAAGGGTGCCCATTCTCACCAATCCTATTTAGCTTAGTATTGGAAGTAGTAGCCAGAGAGAGAAATAAAGGGCATCCAGATGGGGAAAGACAAAGTCAATCTGTCCATGTTTGCAGATGACATGTTCCTATATACAGAAAAACCTAAAGACTCTACAGAAAAACTCTGAAGAGTTGATAAACAATTTTAGTAGAGTTGCAGGATACAAAATCAACATGGAATAATCAGTAGCATTTTTATTCTCCGATAACAAACTTTCAGAAAAAAATCAAAAAAGCAAGCCCATTTATAGTAGTCGCCAAAAAAATGAAACACCTTGGAATAAGTTTAACCAAGGAGGTGAAAGTTCTCTACAAAAAGAACTACAAATCACTGCTGAAATTAAAGAGGACACAAAAGATGGAAAAACAATCCATGCTCTTAGATTGGAAGAATTAACATTATGAAAATGTCTATATTACCCAAAACAACCTACAGAGTCAATGCAATCCCCACCAAAATACCAATAACATTCTTCACAGAAATAGGAAAGACAATTGTAACATTCATATGGAACAACAAAAGACCCTGAATAGCCAAAGCAATCCTGAGCAAAAAAAACAAAAAAACAAAATAAAGCCGGAGGCATTATACTACTTGATCTAAATTATACTATAAAGCTGTAGTTATCAAAATTGCAAGGTACTTGCATAAAAACTGACACTCAAACCAATGGAACAAAATAGAAGACCCAGGATCAACCCACATACTTACAGCCAACTGATCTT
>NW_007726777.1:519226-535385 GCF_000696425.1 Galeopterus variegatus | reverse complement strand
CATATGCCAAAATCAACTCAAAATGGATTAAAGACTTAAATATAAAACCTGAAACTATAAAACTCCTAGAAGAAAATATACAAGAAACACTTCAGGAAGTAGGACTGGGCAATGACTTTATGAATAAGACCCCAAAAGCACAGGCAACAAAAGAGAAAATAAGCAAATAGGATTATATCAAACTAAAAAGCTTCTGCACAGCAAAAGAAACAATTAACAGAGTGAAAGACAACTTACAGAATGGGAGAAAATATTTCTAAACCATGCATCCAAGAAGGGATTAACATCCAGAATATTCAAGGAACTCAAACAACTTAATAGTAAAAATAAAAACAAGTAACCCAACTTAAAAAATGGGCAAAAGAGCTGAATAGGCATTTCTCAAAGGAAGACATACAAATGGCCAGCAATCACATGAAAAATTGTTCAACATCATTAAATCAGGGAAATGCAAATCAAAACCACATTGAGATATCATCTCACTCCAGCTAAACTGGCTATTATCAAAAAGACAGAGAATAACAAATACTGGTGAGGATGCAGAGAAAGGGGAACACTCCTACACAGTTGGTGAGACTGTAAATTAGTGCAGCTGTTATGGAAAACTATGGAGTTTCCTTAAACAACTGCAGATAGAACTGCCATGTGCTCCCTCTTCTGGGCATATACCCAAAGGAATGGAAATCATCATATCAGGGGGATATACCTGCACTCCCATGTTTATTACACTCTGTTTACAGTAGCCAAGAGTTGGATCCAACCTAAAAGCCCATCAACAGGCAACTTGATAAGGAAGATGTGGTATGTATACATAATGGAATGCTACTCTGCCATAAAAAAGAATGAAATTCTGTTATTCACAGCAACATGGAAGAACTTAGAGAAAATTAAGTGAAATAAGCCAAGCACAGAAAGAAACACCACGTCCTCACTCGTAAGTGAAAAATAAGAGAGAAACAAAGAAAGAAAGCAAAGATGCAACAATCACAATAACTCATTGAACTTTCAAAATGAGAGCACAGAACTGAGGCCACCAGAAGTGAGAAGGTGGGGATGGTTAGTGAGAAATTAGTAAAGGGCCACAAAAAGTTATTACATTGTGTAATGCTGAATATTCTAATTATCCTGATTTGAAAATCACATATTGCACACCAGGTATTGATATTCAATGCTGTACCTCACAGATATGTGCAATCATGTTTCAATAAAAAAATGGCTAACATGATTAATTTTATATTATGTGTATTTTATCACAATTTTTTTTTTAAAAAACAAGTGTATTTCTACATACAAGCAACCTTAAAAAACAATTTTTTACAATAATGTCAAAAATATGAAATATTTAGGGATAAATCTGACACAAAATGTCCAAGATCTGTTCATTGAACAGTCCAAATATTGCCAAGAGAAATTAAGAAGACCTAAGAAAATGGAAAGATGTATCTTGTTTTGGGGTTAGAAAATTCAATGCCAGTTATTCCCGAATTTGTCTGTGGATTCAATGCAATTGCAATCATAATCCCAGCAGGCTTTGTTTGTAGAAACTGACAAGCAGATTCTAAGATTCTTATGGAAATGCAAAAGATAAAGAATTGTCACAGAATTTTGAAAAAGAACAAAGTTGGAGGATTTATACTATCTGATTTTAAGACTTGTTACATTTTCTCAAGCAGGGCGTATCAGTGAGTAGCACTAATGCATACCATGCTACCACATAGGATCGTTGTGAGAATTTTAAGTTATTATAGATAGAGCACTAAAAACACTCTATGTTATATATTAAGTACATTATAAGTTTAATTCTTACTGGTATTGTTATTTGTAGTATTAAATTTGCATTTCCATGATTACTAGTGAAGTTGACCTTTTTTTCCTGTGTTTATTGGCCATTTTAGTTTCCTTTTCTGTGAAGTTCTTGTTCTAGTCTTTTGCCTATTTTTCTATTGTGTTGCTTATATTTTTCTTAGTTTTCTTTCTTTCTTTTTTCCTTTCTTCCTCTCTTCCTCTCTTGCTTCTTTATTTTTATTTTTACTGGGGAAATACAACTTCCAATGAAGACTGAAAGTGCTCTCCGTTTTTCTTTGTTCTTTATATATTCCAGGTACTGACTGATACAGGTTAGTTATATATGTTGCATATTTTTCCCCTAGTTTTAAACTTTTCTCTTCACTTTTCTTACTGGTGTCTTTTGGTGAACAGAAGCTCCCACTATTAATTTACAAAGAAGCATCAATACTTTCTTTGTCTTCTGTGTGTTGATAGTAGGTATACTTTTCTTGCTTCTATCTTACAAGGAATGCTTCCAAATTAAGGATGATGTTTACCATAGGTATTTTTTTTTTCCTTTTTGTCTTTTTTACTGACCGGTAACGGGATCGCAACCCTCGGTGTTGCGCCCGCACCACGCTCAGCCAGTGAGCGGGAACCGGTCTCCACATGGGATCTAAACCCTCAGTGGGAGCGACGCAGCACTCCCAAGCGGCGCACTCTCCAGTGTGCCACCAGGCCGGCCCTACCATGGGTATTTTGAGGATCCTGGTAGTGAGGTTAAAGACTTCCCTTGTATTTCCACATTGCTAAAAGTTTTTAACGTGATCAAATGTTAAACTTTGCCAACTGCTTATCCTACAACTAATGACATGATGGTTGGTTTTCTCCTTTAATTTCTAAAGGTAATGAATAGCAGTGATTGTTTTCTAAAGTTAAGTCAACCTTACATTTCTGGGACAAACCCAACTTGGTCATGATACGTTATCTTTTTTTATAAATATTAGGATTACATTCATCAATCATTTGTTTAGGATTTGTGTGATTATGCCCGAGAGTAAACCTGATCCATAATTTTCCAGTCTTGAATTATTCTTACTTGTTTTAGTATCCAAGTTATGCTGGCCTCATAAAATGAGAAAAGAGAGTTCCTTCTTTTTCTATACTCTAGAAAGTTTTATAAAATGGAATTATTTGTTCTTTTAATATTTGGGAAAAATTCCCTAATAAAACCATCCAGACTTAGTGTTTTCTTTGAGAGAAAATGTTTGCATACTCATTCAATTTCCCAATAGTGGTAAGATTATTATGGTTTTCTGTCTTCTTTAATCAATTCTGATAAAATATTTTTCTAAGAATTTATACATTTCATTTTAGTTTGGGGGAAGTTGTTTATAATATCTCTTTATAACCCATGTAATTTCTGTAGCATCTTTAATTTTTTTTTTATTGCTCTTGATATTATTTTCACCTCTCCTTTTTTTCCATGAACGTTATTGACAGAAGCTTACCAGTGCTATGAATATTTTCAAAGAAACAACTTCTGGCTTTGTTGATCTTCTCTATTGTATATCTTTTTGCTCCCTTAATTTCCATCCTTGTTTTTAATACTTCTTTTTTCTATTTTCTTTCTTTTTATCTATTTCTATTTTATTTTTCTATTTTCTGTTTTCTATTTATTCTTTTGTTCTTTTCCTAACTTCTTGAGTGAACACTAGCACATTTATTTCCACTTCTTTTTCTTTTCTAAGGTAAGAATTTAGCACTTCTTTCTATATTTTAATATGCGATGTTTTTATCATTTTCAATTCTCTATGTTTTTCTCAGTTAGTTAGACTTATATTTGTTAATTTTCAAATATGGGGATTTTTCTGGTCATCTTTTTATTATCATTTCTTTTTCTTTTTTTTTTTTTTTTTTTGTCCTTTTTGAGACCGGCCGCACCGTGCTCAGCCAGTGAGCACTGTCTGCGCACCGGTCATTCCTATATAGGATCCAAACCCGCATGCACCACGGGCTTGGCCCTTTATTATCATTTCTAACTTAATTGGGCTACAGTTAAAGAACATAATCTGCATGAAAATAATCCTTTAAAATTTTGTCAAGAATTGCCGTATGGCCTAGTGCATGTGTCAAATTTTAAATATTTCACTTTGCTTGAAAAAAAGTGATATTGTAAAACGATATTCTATATGTGGCTATTGAAGCAAGCTTCTTAATTATGTTCAACTCTTGTTTCCTTTTGATGTTTCTCTCTTGCTTGATTTATCTATTATCAAGAGTAGTATTATAAAATCTACTATGATGGTGGATTTGTCTATTTATTCTTGACATTCTCTCCAAATTTATATATATATGTATAAATATTGGGGGCTATATATATATATATATATATTAGAGACTATGTTATTAGATGAGTACACATTTAGAATTATGATACCATTTTACGGAATTAAACCTTTTAAACATTATATTCTGCTTATTTTTATTTCTAGTAGTGCTTTTTGCCTCAAAACTTATTTGGTCTGGTACTAACTTTCCTGTAGTTAGTATTTACCTGCTGTAACTTTTTCCATTCTTTTACTTTCATCTGTATGCTTATGTCTTAGAAATGTCTCTTGTAAGCCAAGTATTTTTTTTAAATACTGTTTAAAGTTTATTGTTCAAGTAGAACATTTAGTCCATTTATTGTTATTTGTATAACTTCTACCATTTCATTTTGTCATTTCTATTTATCCTGTCCTTTTTATATTTATTTCTATTTCTATATTTCTATATTTTCTGTCCTATTTTGGATTTTCTTTATTTTTAGATTTTAAAAAATCATTACTGCTTTGGATGATAAATATCCTTCTTTTAGTGTTAACCCCAGAAATGTTAACGTATATACTTATTAAAGTCTAAAGTTAATACCTATATCATCATCTTGAATGGCACAAGAATCCTAGAACATTTTAACTGTTTTATTCCCTCTTGATATGCTTGGTATTTTTGTTATGTAAATTGTCTCTATTTTTTAAACTCTTGAAACACGACTAATTATTTATATGGTTGATGTTTGTCTAGTATTACCTAAATACTTAAAAAATTTCTTTGTTCATCGTTCCTTCGCAAGCCTCGGCGTTGCTCCCGCGCCTCGCTCAGCCAGTGAGCGGGAGCCGGTCTGTACGTGGGATCCGAACCCTCGGACGGGAGCGCTGCCACGCTTCCCAAGCGGGCGCACTATCCAGAGCGCCACCGGGCCGGCCCAATTCCCTCTTGATATGCTTGGTATTTTTGTTATGTAAATTGTCTCTATTTTTTAAACTCTTGAAACACGACTAATTATTTATATGGTTGATGTTTGTCTAGTATTACCTAAATACTTAAAAAATTTCTTTGTTCATCGTTCCTTCTTGCATCTCAGTCTTTCCATCACTTTAACTCTGACTGAAATATATCTTTTAAAAATCCCTTTAGTAAGGATCTTTTGGAAGCAAAGTTACTATCTCCTCTTCCCCCTTTTTAAATGTTTTGCTTTTTATTTTGACATTATTCTTTCAACTATTATTTTGAAAGAATGTTAGGTTTACAAAGGAGTTGCAAAGATAGTACAAGAGAGTTCTTGTGTGCCCTCACCCAGCTTTTGGGAAGAAGACTTTAAAGCGATGTGCCCTTCTCCTTGCATGAGTGAGGGGCTACCTGACATTAACATGATGTATTACTGGTGACACTTTCTTGAACATATCATACTGGTCCTACCCATTAAAGCTCTTTGTGATCATTACAATAGCTGGATCTTCTATGGGTCTATTTCTATTGCATATTCTTTCCAAGGGATTCTTTCCTTGATTCTTTAGTTAAGGGATGTCTCCACTGTAAAGTGCTTTCTTCCTATATTCTATTATTACATGCCAGTCATCAAATCCAGCTGGCACTCAAAGGTAAGAGGAAGCTCCACCTCTGGAGGGAGGACTATCAAAGAATTGGCAGATGTGTGTTAAAAACACCAAGTACTCATGAAATGAATTCTCCAGAGCAAGGGGCAAGAAAGTGTCACTAGGGCGACAAGTCTTGTGGAGGGGAGGATATTATGAGAGCTTTCCTGCAAAGCATAAATTGTACTGGGATTTGGGCTGATCCCTGTGACCACATATGGCACCCTTCCTTGGCTCTCCATCACCTATGGGGGAAGCCCATGCTGCTCAGTGAGACCTGCAAAGCTTACTGCCTGCCCCATTTTCTTGCCATCCCCATTTTCTCCCTCGGTTACCTGCAAGGCTCAGATATGCTGTGCTTTTTCATGTCTATGTGCTTCTATATATGCAGTTCCATTCCAATTGGAAAGTTCTTTCCTGCTGTGTCTCTCTGAGGCAGTAGGTAATTATGTTATTGTTCCCACCTAGCAAAAATAGGCCATTCCACCATCCTATCTGGGCAGCCACCTGCTGTTGCATGATTGAGTACTTGGTAAGCTCAATGAATCCTGAAAAGATAAACCTATCACCTTTCTTTTTGTAGTGTTGACTGATCTTCTAGATTAGAAGTAATATTAAGTAGGAATACCGTGACAGTACAATGTTCCAAAAGTCCATGGATGGTGGTGCTAGAAGAAATAAAGCAGACAAGAGAACAAATCCAAATTCAGAATAAGCAGCTACCCTTGTGAGGATATATTGACCAAAGAGTACCAGTGCTATGTAATCAATCTACTACCATATGACAGCTAGTTCCCCTAGGGAATCAGGATTGGCTACAGCAGCTGGTGTGTTGGGCACTCAACAATGGCAATTATCCCATGACACACAATGTTGGCTTGCCACCTCTACCATTCATGGTCTAATCATCCAGTCAAGCCACTAACCTTTGTCTGTGAATCAATGTAGGTTCTTAAATCAGGCTAATCTCTTCTTCTGGATGTAGTAGACAAGAAAAATGTGCTGCGTAATGTTCTAACCTCCTGGGAGGACTTAACAGCTTTGCTGTCCTTAAGGACAATTTCTGAGTGAGGCTACAATACCACAAGCACCATTGGTAAACCAAGCTCTAAGTAATTCCTCCCCAGTCAACTGGATTTAGAGAATTCTCCATAAGGACACAGTAGTAGCCACAGTTGAGCAGGAGCCAGAGTGTACCATGAGTAGACATACTGTAAATACAATCCATCTGTCTTTCAGGACCTGTTCAGGTGTGGTCCTGATTACACATACCTACTCCTTTTGATGATGAAGTACCTGTGGGCAGGAGCAGTGTAACAGCTGATTGGATCAGCTGACACCTGATTCGTGTAAGGCTGCTTAGGTTACGTGGTGTCTTGGTGTCTAATGGCTAGGTGTTCAATGTCGACCAGATTCGGTGGCAAGCCAAGAGCTGTATCTCAAAAAAATATCCACTTGCTTTAAGCACCTAGGGCATTTGCTGTGAGCTTAACTATTACACATAACTGGAACCCCATAGTACATCCTGATCTGTCCCAGATGCGTTGATGAAGAAAGGCTGGCCGTACACACCTGGTCTTTGTCCAGACTGAGCTAGGACTTCCCTGTGGTGGCACAGAGTTGTTTGAGCTGCCCAAGACCCCCACAGCCTGGCATTTTCTGCCTCTAGGGATTCATCTCCTTTGCTCTGCTGTATCTTCTGTCCTCCCGCCATATGCAACTACTTGAGCACTTGAAAATGGATTTTAGGATCATTGAAATACCTTGAGGAAAAAACTGCTTCAAATTACTCTGCCACTGTCTAGAAATCCTTGATTAAGGAAAAAGAATTTTTGAGCAAAATGCCAGTAATTTTACTCAATCTCTTTTAAAGGAATTTTTGTTGTGAAATATAGCAAACATGCAGGTATAATACACAGATAAATATATAAAATGTGGAATTTACAGAATAATTACACTAAGAACATTCACATAGCCTCCCCTCTCATGTGCATATACACACACCCCTATACACACTCAAGTTAATAAATAGAATATTACTGATTCCTTTGATGTTTTCCTTCCAATTGCTTTTCCCTCTATATTCCCCTCCCCATCTTCCAGGTAACCACTATCCTATGTAATAATTTCCTTTACAGTTTTCCATCTATGATTGTATTCCTAAACAAAATAATTTATTGTTTATTTTTTTTAAACTGAAAAACAAGTAAAAACCTAGTTGTGTAAAAAAGGGCTACTGTTGTGAGAGGCCAGTGGGTAAGGTCATGAGTGAGGCTGGTATCAAAGGGCTCACTGTGGTCATGGCACAAGGCAGGACTGGAGTGCATGTGGGCCAGGTGTTGGATGCATGACAGAAATATTTAAGAGAGAGTGTGTTGCTCTGTATTTCATGCCCCTGTGCTTATGGCCCACTTCTAGTGCTCAAGAGTAGATCAAAGCACACCACTTCTGTGGGGTGAAGTAAGTGTCCTCAGATGATTCAGGCAGCAGGGCATAGAGAATAGAGCAGAAATTCATTAGCATATGGTTGAGCCACGTCAAGGTTAGGTAACAACCAGTGCCAGGCTTACTCTGTCCTCAAGTTAAAAGATGGTACAATGGCAACATCTTGGAAATTATACCCTTCAATATGTTGATCTTTTGAGTACACTGGATAGGTTGGCCTCTACATCTGATGTGTAGCTATGGCTCTAAAACATCCTTTCATGTTCTTTCTTTATTTTCTTTGCTCCTCTCCTGTCTAGAATCTTCTAGAATCTTCTCTTTACTCATATCTTTCCTGATTCTTGACTCTTTTTTTGTTTTTAGAGCTTCTTAAGTAAAGGGTACATGGGAGGCAAATTTTAGGGGATTTTGGAAGTCTGAAAATATCTTTAATTTATCTTCATACATAAATAAGTGAGCTGGGTATAAAATAAAATTATATAAAAAATTTTTTCTTTCAGAATCTTGAAGGCAATGCTCTGTAGTCTTTTTGCTTCCAGAGTTTCTTTATTTTTAATTTTTTAATTTTTTAATTTATTTTATTTTATTTTATTTTATTTTATTTTATTTTTATCTTTTTCCGTGTCCGGCAACAGATCACAACCCTCAGTGTTGCTCCCGCGCCTCGCTCAGCCAGTGAGCGGGAACCGGTCTGTATGTGGGATCCGAACCCTCGGGCGGGAGCGCCGCCGCGCTTCCCAAGCAGCGCACTTATCCCGTGCGCCACCGGGCCGGCCCGCTTCCAGAGTTTCTTTATTTTTAATTTTTTAATTTATTTTATTTTATTTTTATCTTTTTCCGTGTCCGGCAACAGATCACAACCCTCAGTGTTGCTCCCGCGCCTCGCTCAGCCAGTGAGCGGGAACCGGTCTGTATGTGGGATCCGAACCCTCGGGCGGGAGCGCCGCCGCGCTTCCCAAGCAGCGCACTTATCCCGTGCGCCACCGGGCCGGCCCACTTCCAGAGTTTCTAAGGAAAAATCCCAAACTATTCAGATTCCAGATTATATCCCCTTTCTTTTTATAACTTGTTTTTTCCTACTCTGTCTCTAAGTGCTTGTAGAATCTTCTCTTTGTTCCAATGTTCTGAAATTTCACAGTGCTGTACCTTAGTGTCAGTCTTTTTAACCCATATGCCAGACACTCAATGGGGCTTTTGATTCAACAACTCATTCTCCAGCTCTGGTAAGTTTTCTTGCATTATGTTGTTGCTGACATCCACTTCTCATTTTCTCTCTTTCTGGATCTCCTGTTGCTTGGATTTTGGACCCACTGGACAGATTCTCTTATTTTCTGCCCTTTTCTCTCTAATTTCCTATCCCTTCATCTTTTTCTTCTACTTTGGAAATTTCCAAAGTGTATTTTTCCAATGTTTTATTGAGTTCTTCATATCTACTAACATTTTAGGATTCTAAGGGCTATTTTTTATTCTCCTAATGTTCCTTTTAATAATACCTTCTTGTTTTATAAATGTAATACTTTATCTTAACTCTCTGCCCATGGCCACCTCAGGATGTTGCTCCCCACACCAGCACCTCAGCTGCTCTGGCTGCTCCAGCTGCTCCAGCTGTGGCTAACTTGGCCCCAGGTGTAGCTAGACCTGCAGCTTTGATACAAGCCGAAGCCTTGGCAGTGTCCACATAGAGTTTAGTCTTCAGGCTTGCAGAATGCCAGAGCTGTGGAGGCTTGGGAACCTATATCCAAATTTCAAAGAATGATGGAAAAGTCTGAGGGCAAAGAAAGAGATCTGTCACAGGGGCAGATTGACTACAGACAGTCTTCACTAGAGCAATGTCAAGCAGAAACGTTTGGTTGGAGTTGCAACAGAGAAGCCTCATCAGTGCCATGGCTAGTGGAACCATGAGAGTGGGACCACCATAGAGACCTCAGACCTGTGGAGCTACCAGAGTGGGACATCAGCCTGGGAGAGCTGAAGTATGTGTGGCTTGAAACCAGGAGAGCAACAGGAGTGGAGCTGCCCAAGGACTTGGGGACCCAACTCCCACACCAGCTTGCAGAAGGCATCGAACATGGAGTCAAGATTTTTCCTCCTTGCATACTCTCTGATTCTCTAAATTGGGCTTTTTCCATTGCTTTTATATCTGTCTTGCCTCTCTGTTGTCTGTTCATAATTAAGGTGATTGGAAGATCTGACCATGTGGGTGGGGCTCATACACCTTTATTTCAGGAGATAAAAACTGAAGAAAAGCAAAGGAATGATTATCATAAAAGTCAGAAGAGACTGGAGAAAGGAAGGGATGAGATTTGGGTGGGGAGAGAGAGTGAATACTGTTCTATTTCATAGCCTGGCTGGTGGAACACAGGTGTTTATATTATTATCCTTGAAAATGAACGTATCTTTTCGTACACTCTTTTGCATATTTGTTACATTTTGTAGTAAAACAAAAAACAAAAAACAAATCAGAATAGTCTATTCAACCTGATGTGTGGTGGAAAAAACTCAGGGGGATTAAATCAGCAATGTAAGTGAGGTATTCCAGGCTGCATGTGGAGAAGAATGACCTCTGCCTCTGTCTCTGCAGCAGGCGGGTCAAGGCCAGAGGTCGTGCACAGCTCAGGGACCCGCTCTTTCCCTGGGAGTTGGGCTGAGGGACTTGACCCATGTGATGTGAGGGGCCCTCTTCTGTCCTCAGCTGCCGGCTCTTTCCACTACCTCACACTGGGTCCAAGAGACAGGATCAATGCCTATTAACCTATTGTCATATTTGTTGCAGGAGGTTTTTTTTTAATAAAATGGTAAACATGAAAGTTAGATTCTTCACCCATAGACTTTTAAAAGCTTTTTATTTTGAGATAATTTCAAACACATAGAAAAATTACAAGAATAATCTAGAGAATTTTTGTATATCTTTTACCCAAAGATTTTTAACATTGTGCCATATTTGTTTTGTTTTCTCTATATACATATGCATGCGTATATTGCATTAAATTATGTTTTTATTTTAAATTATATATAATTTTAAATTATATATACACATACATTTATGTATAAAATAGCATATAATAATTTGATGTAAAAATGTATACAAGGGTACTTCAAAAAGTTTGTGGAAAAATGGAATTAAAAGCTAATACACACTTTTCCTTGGACTTTTTGAAGCCCTTGAGTATGTCCTTTTCATGAGGATTTTGATCTCTCTGTGGCAGAGCAGATCACCTATGTCCTGCCTCCCACTATAGGGTTGTTTTTTGTTTTTTGGTTTTTTTTTACCGGTAAGGGGATTGCACCCTTGGCCCGGTGTTGTCTGCACCACGCTCAGCCAGTGCCACTATAGAGTTTTTTCCTTATAACAAAGATATCTTCTCACCTAACCATAGTATAGTTATAAAGTTCAGGAATTTTAAATTGATACAAATGCAATACTTCAATCTAATCTACAGTCTGCATTCTAATTTTGTTAACTATCCCAAATATATATATATAGAGAGATACTTCAATCTAATCTACAGTCTGCATTCTAATTTTGTTAACTATCCCAAATATATATATAGAGAGAGAGATTTTTTTTTCCTTTTTGTCTTTTTTCGTATCCAGCAACGGATCGCAACCCTCAGTGTCGCACCCGCACCTCGCTCAGCCAGTGAGCTGGAACTGGTCTGTATGTGGGATCCGAACCCTCGGTGGGAGCGTCGCCACACTCCCAAGCAGCGCACTGTAGCAGTGCGCCACCGGGCCGGCCCGCAAATATATTGTTTGAGAAATTTCCCCCAGGATGCCGTGTAGGATCACATACTGCGTGTCTCTAGTCTCTAATCTGGTAAATTTCTCAACCTTTGTTGGTCCTTCATGACAACCTTGGGTTAGGCAATGATATCTTATATATAACATCAAAAGTATAAGCAACAAAAGCAAAAATAGATAATTTGGACTATATGAGAGTTAAAAACATTTGTGCTGCAAATGGTACCATCAAGACAGTGAAAAGGCAACCCACAGAATGGGAGAAAATGTTTCAAACCATGCAAGAATACAGCCCAGTTATGTTACAGAAAAGTCTGCAGTCTCTTTTCTGTTTCCTCATGGTGAATTCAGGTCATTCATCCCCAGACAGAATCCTACAAAAGGAATATTATTTCTTTCTTTGGGTATCATCTCTGGAGGTGTGTGAGTTCCACCTGCTCCTCTTTGATGAAATTATTTTTAAAATAGCTTTCTTGAGATATAATACACATACCATAAACTTTACCCATTTAAAGTGTACAACTCAGTGATTTTTTTAAATTAAATTCACAGTATTGTGCAATTATCACCACAATCTAACTTTAGGACATGTTTATCCCCCCCAAAAGAAAACAACCCATACCAGTTAGCTGTTACTCCTCATCTCCCTCCTGCCCTGACCTCACCTTAGCACCAGCCCTTCACAGTTAGTCTACTTTGTCACTATAGTTTCCTATTCTGGGCATTTTGTATAAATCAAATCATACTATATGTGATCTTTTGTGACTGGCTTCTTTCACTTAGCATGTTTTCAAAGTTCATTTATGTTGTAGCGTGTATCAGAATTTTATTTCTTTTTAAAGCTGAATAATATTCCAGGTATGGATATACCACATTTTATTGTACATTCCCACCAGCAACCTATGAGGGTTGCATTTTCTCTACATCATCAACAAAACTTGTCCGTCTTTTTGATTATTGCCATTCTAGTGGCTGTGAAACACTTTTATTGTGGTTTTGATTTCCTTAATGAGGAATGGTATTGAGCATCTTTTCATGTGCTTATTTGACCATTTGTATAACTTTTTTAGAGAAATATCTAGTCAAATCTTTTGCCTGTTTGATTTATTTATTTATTTATTTTGGTGGCTGGCTGGTGCAGGGATGGAACCCTGGACCTCAGTGTTATCAGCACCATGCTCTAACCAAATGAGCTAACCTGCCAGCCTCCTTTGCCCATTTTAAATTGTGTTGTGTGTCTTTTTATTGTTGAGCTTTTAAGATATATTCTAGATGCAATCTGTTATCACATATATGGTTTGCAAATATTTTCTGCCATTCTGTGGGTTGTCTTTTCACTGTCTTGATGGTATCACTTGCAGCACAAAAATTCTTAATTCTCTTGTTGTCCAAATTATCTTTTTTCTTTTATTCCTTGTGGTTTTGATGTTATATCTAAGAAACCATTGCCTAAACCAAGCTTGTGAAGATTTACTCATATGTTTTCTTCTAAGAGTATTATAGGCTTATCTTTTACATTTAGGTCTTTGATCCATTTTGAGTTATTGTTTGTGTATAGTATGAAATAGTGGTCCACTACAATTCTTTTGCATGTGGGTATCTAGTCTTTCCAGCACCATTTGTTGAAAAGACCATTATTTCTCCATTAAACTGTTTTGGGACCTTGTCTGAAGTCAATTGATCATAGATATAAGGGTTTTTTTCTGGGGCAGAAGGCAGGAGCACACCCAGGGACCTAGGTGGGAGCTGTAGGCAATAACCCTGAGCCCAGCAGAAGGCAGGAGCATGCCCGGGGTCCTAGTGGCAGAAGGCAGGAACACATTGAAAACACCACTTCCACATGGGTGATCCAGCACAGCCAGTGCCATGGCCACTGTCACTGCAAAGGCAGCTTGCTGCCACAGTAGCAGCCACAGATTTACAAGCAGTCCACAGCCCACTCAACTGCATTGACACAAAGAGAGTCACCAGCAGAGACCAGAAAAAGAAGACGTCTCCTCAAAGCCCACCCCAGAGTAAGAAAAAGCAGCTGCTCTACCAGATGACCAGACATCAATGTAGAGATACCAGAAATATGAAAACCCAAGAAAGTATGACACCACCAAAAGAACACAGTAATTCTCAAGTACCAGGCCCCATAGAGCAGGAAACCCTTGAAATGACTGAAAAGGAATTCTGAGGGTTTATTTTTGGACTCCCTATTCTATCCTATGGATCTATATGTCTACCTGTATGCCAGCACCACACCATCCTGATTGCTGAAGTTTTTTTGAGGGGGCAGCTGGCCAAACTGAGCTGAGTGCCAGCTGATTGTTGAAGCTTTGTAACACATTTTGAAGTTGGAAATTGTTTTTTTGTTGTTATTTTTTGTTTTTGTGTATTTTTAAAATTTATTTATTATTTGTGGCTTGCCAGTACAGAGATTGAACCCTGGTCCTTCATGTTATCAGAACCATGCTGTAATGAAGTTGGAAACTATGAGACTTCTTTGTTTTTTTTCAAGATTTTTTTGACTTTTCTGGATCCCTTGATTTCCATGTGAATTTTAGGGTCAGTTTGTTTATTTCTGCAAAGAAGCCAGCTGAAATTCTGATAGGAATTGCATTGAATCTGTAGATCAATTTGGGGAGTACTGCCATCTTAACAATGTTAAATGTTCCCATCTGTGAACATGGGAGGTCTTTTCATTTATTGAGATATTATTAAATTTCTTTCAACAGTGTGTTACAGTTTTCAGTGTACAAGTCTTGCACCTCTTTTATTAAATTTATACCCAAGTATTTTATTCTTTTTGATGCTATTGTAAATGGCGTTGATTCTTAATTTGATTTTTGGAATGTTCATGGCTAATATATAAAAATACAATTGATTTTTGTGTATTGATCTTGTATCCCGCAAACTTGCTGAGTTTGTTTATTAGCTCTAAGGGTTTTTTTTATGGATTCCTTAGGATTTTCTATACACAAAATCCAGTCATCTGTAAGTAGAGATAGTTTTACTTCATCTTTTCCAATCCGGATACATTTTATTTCTTTGTCTTGCCTGATTGCCCTGGTTAGCACCTCTAGTACCGTGTTAAAGAGAAGTAGTGAGAGGAGACATCCTTGTCTCGTTCCTGATCTTGGGGGAAAGATCTACAGTCTTTCACCAGTAGGTATGAGAGCTGTGGGTTTTTGCTGATGACCTTTATCAGTTTGAAAAAGTTCCTTTCTATTCTTATGTTGAGTATTTTTTATCATGGAAACGTGCCAGATTTTGTGAAATGCTGTGTCTGCATCTATTGGGTGAATAAATGGTTTTTGTCCTTGATCCTATTAATTTGGAATATTACATTAATTGGTTTTCAGATCTGAAACCAATCTGGCATTCCTAGGATAATTCCCACTTGGTCATGGTGTATAACCTTTTTTATGTGTTGCTGCATTAGTTTGCTAGTATTTTGTTGAGAATTTTTACATCTGCCAATTTATTCATAAAGGCTACTGGTCTGTAGGGTTTTTTCCCCTGGTGATATGTTTGTCTGGTTTTGTCCCCATTGAATGAATTGGAAAGTGTTACCTAATCTACTTTTTAGAAGAATTTTTTATGAAGGATTGTTATAAATCTTTAAGGTTTGGTAGAATTCACCAATGCAGTCATCTGGAACTGAGTTTTTCTTTGTGGGAAGTTTTAAAATTAATAATTCAACCTCTTAGCTTGTTACAGGCCTATTCAGATTTTCGGCTTTTTTCCTGAGTCAGTTTTGGACTGCATCTTTCTAGGAATTTGTCCATTTCATTGAAATTATCTAATTTGTTGTCATACACTTATTCATATTATTCTCTTTCATTCCTTTCCCCCAACCCCGTAAATTGGAGTGAGGGCCCTTTTTCAGTCCTGATTTTAAGTTTAAGTCTTTTCTCTATTTTTCATTGTTTAGTCTAGCTAAAGGTTTGTCAATTTTGTTGATCTTTTAAAAAAAACAGCTTTTGGTTTGGCTGATTTTCTCTGTTGTTTTTCTATTCTCTATTTCATTTATTTCCACCCTAATCTTTATTATTTCCCTCCTTCTGCTTGCTTTGGGTTTAGTTTGCTCTTCTTTTCTCGTTTTCATAACGTGTAAAGTTATTTTTTTAATTTTATTTTTTGGCAGCTGGCAGGTATGAAAATCCAAACAGTTGACCTTAGTGTTATGTCATCACACTCTAATGAACTGATCTAACTGACCAGCCCTTAAAAGTTAAGTTATTGATTTGAGGTCTTTCTTCTTTTTTTTTTTTTTTTTTTTTTTTTTTTTTTTTTTGGCATTG
>NW_007726777.1:507653-518268 GCF_000696425.1 Galeopterus variegatus | reverse complement strand
GCGGTGGGGGGGAGCCGGTCTGGATGTGGGCTCCGAACCCTCGGCGGGAGCGCCGCCACGCTCCCAAGCGGTGCACTGTAGCAGTGCGCCACCGGGCCGGCCCCTTTCTTCTTTTTTAATGAGATGTTTAGTTAGTGGTAAGGATTGAATTGTATCCCTCAAGTTTTATGTATTAGACGCTTGATCCCCACTATGACTGTTAAGAGGGTGGGAAATCCAATCACGGTAATTGAAAAGTAGAGCCTTGAAGAAGTGGTTAGATTCTGAGGACCATGCCCTGATGAATGGATTAATAATGGTGGTCATGGGCATGGTTCTGAGGGCTTTAAAAGGAGAGCATGTGAGAGTCTCTCTCTCTCCCTGCTTCCACCGTCCCACAGTGTGATACCCTGTGTCACTGAAGCCACTACCAAGGAAGCCTCGACGAGATGAGTTCCTTGGACTTTAGACTTCCGAACCTCAGAAACTGTAAGAAATACATTTCTTTTTCTTACAACATACCCAGTTCCAGTTATTTTGTTATAAGCAACAGAATGGACTAGTACAGTTAGTGAAGTTAACTTTGATCACCTGGTCAAGTTATTGTCTGGTTTTACTACTATACAGTTACTATTTTTCTCCTTGCAGCTAATAATCAAACTATAAGGATATAGTTCTTTAAACCCTTTTATAGTGGTTTTCTGGTGAGGTAAACAGTTCTACATTTTTTAAGCCACAAACTGTCAGTCAACATTTCCCATCTGCTCCCATGTGTGGTATTGGAGATCGAAAAGCACCTCATCTTGGGAGCAATTTTTTTTCTAGAACGAAATCATTTGAGTGGCCCTTCTTAATTAGGTACCTATTGCCCTGTGATAAGGCTATAACATGACCATTTTTAATAACCTGACAAAGGCTGCCATTCCCATACAACTTGCTATCTTGTGAAGGGGAAAGGAAATTTTGCATAGGGACCAAGATTTCTCCAGAAAATTATGGGACGGAGGTTCAATGTTATTAGAATGTTTCAGCTCTATTGAGTCAGGTCTGTTTGAAGTACTCTATCAGGAAGAGATCTTGAATGTCCCTGGCAGTCACTTATTATTAGGGAAGGGGAGTCTGAACCAAAACCCAAGCTAAGATGATCAGGGTGGCTGTGTAGCCAGGAGCACTGTCACTCCAGACAGGTTGGACTTGCCTCCTGACCCAGCTGCCCAGGCATGTGGGCGAGTGCTTGAGTGTGAAGTAAAATGTCTATGCCTGGGAGCCCCCACTGCGGAGTGGGCTCTGCAGCAGTGGAAATGGGGGTCACTAGTGGACTGATTGGGTAATTACTTTGAATATGAAAGGGGTGTGATGTTACCTGTGTTCTGAACAAGCAAAGGTGGTCATTCTGGTTGCATTTTTTTTTTTTTTGATGTGGCTACTTTAATTGATTTATTTTTACACCATGTTTATACCATGTGACAAACCCAGAAAAGATTATCTTCTTAACATAAGATAGAATTCCGAAAGAAATTTCACTTATTTTGTATTATAGATGTTAATAATCAGATAGGGCCTACCTGGTTTAGATCTCTATATTTAACAACACCTGAAGCAACTGTTTATAAAATCAGATTGATGAATAAAGAACACAGATTTCCAGCAATAAGGCTAACTGGAGAGTCTACAAAAGATCCAAAAAGCTAACCAAAATATTAAAATCACTCATTTAGATAAATAGATGCATCTGAAGAATTCAGGTGGAATTCCTTTAAATGCCAGGAATAAACCAGCACAGAAGTCCATGGAAGTAAGTAAGTAAATATGGAAGCTGCTCCATAATGACCCAGAGCCTGTGCACTGTACTAAGGATCGGGTCTGTGCAGGGTGGGAGTTCTCTGCTCCCCAAAACAATAAAGGCAGGACTCAGCAATAGTAAGATCTCAAGGAAAAGAACGAACTAGGAGAATATACACCTACAAAAGGCCAGCAGCAAGGAAGATGGTTTCCACATTGTGTTTAGGCAGAAGTTTAAAAAAAGAAAAAAAAGAAGAGAAAGCTTTCCCTGACATTTTTTTGGCTACTAGTCTTTTTGAGGGTTTCTGTCCCAAATTTTCACTCTTTGCATGGTCCAGAAGACCACTAGCTAAGAATTTTAAAGTGGACCAGATCTACAGTGCCCCAGATACCTGGCAGAAGCAGATGCATCTTCTCCCTTGAAGATTATATCCTCAACCTAGGCCTGGAAGAAATATGACAGCAAAATTTAGAGAACAATGAGCTAGCAACCTAAAATCACAGAATAAACACAGAAACAAGCCATCACAAGAAAATTCAGCAATACAATGGAATCGATCCTATAGAGACTTAAGATATGGGAGTTTTCAGATAAGAGTTAGATAAAATCTGAGGCATCCAGTTAAATTTGAATTTCAGATAAGGAATGAATAGATTTTTAGTATAAGTATGTCCCATGAAATATTTAGGACATACTTATACTAAAAAATTATTTGTTGTTTACCTGAAATTCAAATTTAATTTGGCATTCCATATTTTTTCTTTTTCTTTTTGGCATTCTATATTTTTAATCACTGATCAGACAAGCTTAGCTATAGACTATAAAGTAAGCATATCTAATATATTTAAGAAATAAAAGAAGAAATTGGAAAGATGAGTGATGAGAAAGAGATTATCAGAAAATGACTGGGTATATCTGAAAGAGGAGCAAATGGACCTTCTTGAAATGGAAAATATACAAATTAAAAATCAAAACTATGCCCCGCTGGGGCCGTGAGGTGTGAAGCCAGGGGAAGCCGAACCCAGCTGCAACTAGGTAAAGAGCACACCAAAAATACCATTTTCATGCAGGTAGCCCACCATAGCCACCGCAATTGCCATGGCTGCCGCAAAGGCGTCCAGTCTGTAGCAGCAGTCACAGCCACCGTGCAGATGGCACGCCAGACTCTTAACTGCATTGACATAAGGAGAGGCACCAGCGGAAACCAAAAAAAAAAAAAAAAAAAGAAGAGGTCCTCTCTCTCCGCAAAGCACACTCCAGAGTAATAGATGAAGCTTCTGATTTACGATAATATGGGAGGACTTGATCACACCTGTCTCAGCACTGGACAGATCATCTGGGCAACAAACCAACAGAGGAACAGTTAATCTATCAGATGGAGAGAACAAATCTATGGTTATTAGAGGAGGAGGGGGAGGGGGAAGGATTGGATAAGGGACATAAAGAATAAGATGATTTGTGACAATGAATATTCTAATAAAAAATAAATTAAAAAAAATTTTTTTTAAAACTAAATGGAAGTCTTGAGGGAAAGTGTACTGATGATGCAACTGACTTTGATGTGCACACAAGAACTGGACTGATGGATGCACAGAGGAATGGACTGATGGATAGATACGTGACAAAGTGAGCAGAGTAAAATGTAAATTGTAGAGTATGGGTGGTGGGTGTATGGGAGTTTAGGGTAATAGTCTTTCTATTTATCCATATTGTGAAAATTATCATCATAAAATGTTGGGACAAGGGGCTGGCCAGTTAGCCCAGTTGGCTAGAGTGCATCCTTATAACACCAAGGTCAAGGGTTTGGATCTCCATACTGACCAGCTGCCAAAAAAAAAAAAAAAAAAAGTTGGGACAAAAACAGAAAAGTTAAATAGCATAATGGACAAAATTTAAATATTGAAGTAGAGGATAAATCTGAAGGAATTTCAAAGAATGCAGCCCAGAAACAAAAGCAATAAAGACTGTGAAAGACTGGTTGCTATGGCCTAAATGTTTATGTCCCCCCAAATTTGTATGCTGCAATTCTGACCCCCAAAGTAACGGTATTAGGAGGTGAGGCCTTCGGGAGGTGATTAAGTCATGAGGGCAGATGAACAGGATTAGTGCTCTTATAAAAGAGACCCCTCCCTTCACTCTCCTGCCACTTGATGCAGCAGGAAAGGCATCCATCTGATATGAGCCAGGAAGCGGGCCTTCATCAGAACCCACCATGCTGGCACCTTGATCTTAGACTTCACAGCCTCCAGAACTGTGAGAAATAAGTTTCTCTTCTTTATAAGCCACCTACTTTAGGCTATTTTATTATAGCAGCTCAAATAGACTAAAGCACTTAGTTAAGATGTGTGTTAGGACTTACATGGCAGGGGAAATACCATGATCATGAGGGTGGCTTTCCCAGGATGAAGCTTATCCTGTTGCACTCGGGATGTGCTGACTCTTGAGATTTCCCCAGATGTGGGAAATTTGCCTGCATAATTTGTGGTAGTGAGGGACTGTGGTAGTGAGGGTTTAAAAGAAAAAAAAGGTATGTATTTGTGAAGCAAGCAGTGCTGTATAAGTCCTCACAGAGTTCTCAGTTCTCGAAGTAGGTAACAGAATGGGGAGAGGCAACATTGAAAGTAATAGTGGCAGGGAATATTTTATAACTAATGAAAGACAGAAATCCACAGATTCAGGAATTACAATAAATTCCAAGAGGGATAAGTAAAAGGAAATTTGCTTCTCACTAAAGGGCTTTTCCAAAGGATGTGTTTCAAGAAGAAAGAAAATAATCCTAAGAAAAGATCTAACATGGGTAATTCTAAACAAACATTAGTTGTTATAAAGCAGCAATAATAATAATTAATTTGGGGGATTAAAAAAATAGCAAGATATGTCCTTCCATATGTAAATGGATAAACTGTGGTACATCCAGACAATAGGATATTATTCAGCAGTAAAAAGACATGAGCTAATCAAGCCATGAAAAGACATGGAGGAAACTTAAATGCATGTTACCAAATGAGAGAAGCCAATCTGAAAAGGTTACATGCTGTATGATTCCAACTACATGACATTCTGGGAAAGGCAAAACTATGGAGACAGGAAAGAGATTAGTTGTTGTGAAGGGTTAGCAGGGAGGGAGGAATGAGTAGGTGGAGCACGGAGGATTTTGGAGGCACTGAAAATACTCTGTATGATACTGTAATGGTGAATATGTGTTGTTATACCTTTGTCTTTATTAGTTAAGCCAGTGTGTTAGTCTGTTTCTGTTGTTTATAACAAAATACCTGAAACTGGGTGATTTATAAAGAAAACAAAATTTACAGTTTTGGAGGCTGGGAAGCCCACAGGCCCATTGTTGTCATCTGGTGGTGACAATAGTGACCCAGGGGTCTCACATGGCAGAAAATGGTAGAGCAGAGAGAGACTCACCTCTCATGTGCTCTTCTCTTTAAAGCCCTCAGAATCACACCCGTGACCACCATTATTAATCCATTTTCTATGGCATGGTCCTGCAATCTAATCACCTCTTCAAGGCCCCACCTTTTGATTACCATAATAGTATTTCCTACCCTCAACAGTTACAGTGGGGATTTAAGCTTCAGTGAGGTTGGGGGGCATCCAGTCTACAGCATTCCTCCCTGATCCCCCAAAACTCATGTCCTTTTCACGTACAAATACATTCATTTCATCCTCAAAGTCTTAACTTGTTTCAACTCAAAAGTGCAAAGTTCAAAGTCCCATCCGTGAAATCACAAGTTATCTACTGCCAAGATACAATGGTGGGACAAGAATAGGGTACACATTCCTGTTCAAAAAGGGAGAAAGAGGCCAAAAGGAAGTGGTAACAGGTCCTAAACAAGTCTGAAACCCAGCAGAGTAGGCATTAAATTTCAAAGCTGGTGAATCATGTACCTTGACTCTATGTTCGATGTCCTCTGCATGCTGGTGTGGGGGTTGGATCCCCAAGTCATCAGGCAGCTCTGCTCCTATGGTCTTCCTGGTGTCAGGTGATGCTTTAGCTCTCACTGGCTGGCATTACACACTGGTGGCTCTACAGTTCTGGGGACTTCATGGTGGTCCTACTCCCATGGCTCTACTAGGCATGGCACTTTTGGGGTTTTTCTTTTTTTGTTTGTTTTTGTTTTTGTGACCGGTAAGGGGATCAGAACCCTTGGCTTTGTGTTGCCCGCACCGCGCTCAGCCAGTGAGCGCACCGGTCATCCCTATATAGGATCCGAACCAGCGGCCTCAGCGCTCCCAGCGCCGCACTCTCCTGAGTGAGCCATGGGTTCGGCCCAGGTTTTTCTGATGGAACTGTAACCCCACATTTCCTCTTGGCACTGCTCTAGTGAAGACTGTATGTGGTGACTCTGCCCCACGACAGATCTCTTCTTGGGACCACAGTCTTTTCCATATGTCTTTTGAAATTGAAGTGGAGGCTCCCAAGCCTTCATAGCTCTGTCGTGCTGCAAGCCTGCAAACCTAACATCACGTGGATGCTGCCAAGGCTTCTGGCTTGTATTTTCCAAAGCTACAAGTCCAGCCACACCTGGGGCCAATTTACCCACAGCTGGAGCAGTCAAAGCAGCTGGGGTGCTGGTGTGGGGGGAAGCATCCCGAGGTGGCCCTAGGCAGTAAGCCCATGGAGGGTGCTTCAGACCTGTACCCTGAGACCATTATGTCTCCCTAGGCCTTTGGGCCTGAAATGGAAGGGTTGGCCCCAGAGGCTTCAGCAATGCCTTCAGGGCCTTTCCCCGCTTCTCTTAATAATCTCTTTCTTTTGTAGAAATCTTCTTAGCACCATTGCATTTTTCTCCTGAAAATGCTCTCTGCTTCTCTACCACATGCCCAAGCTGCAAATTTTCCAAATCTTTATGCTCTGCTTTCCTTTTTATTATAAATTCTCACTTTATGTCATGCCTTTTCTGCCATAACTCAGTGTGGACTGTTGCACATAGCCATGCAGCTTCCTGAATGTTTGGTTGGTTAGAAATTTCTTCTGCCAAATACCCTGGGTCAGCACTTCGAAGTTCCACATTCCATAAAATTTGGGGGCATGAACAGAATGCAGACAAATTTTTTGCTGGTTCATAGCAAGGGTGATCTTTGCCCTAGTTTCCAATAAGTCCCTTCTCATTTACACCTGAGATCTCCTCAGTATGGCCTTTACTGTCCATATTTTTATCAGCACTCTGCTCACCACCATTTAATTGGTTTCCAGGAAGTTCCAAACTTTCCCTGGTTTTCTTGTCTTCTAAACTTTCACCAGCATCTAGTTTTTTTTCTATCCTCTTCCTCCAAATTCTTCCAGCCTTTCTTCAATACCCAGTACCAAAGCTGCTTCCACATTTTCAAGAATTTGTTATAAGCAACACCCCAACTCTCTGGCACCAATTTTCTGTATTAGTCTGTTTCTGTTGCTTATAACAAAGTACCTGGAACTGGGTGATTTATAAGAAAACAAAATTTATTCCTTATACTTTCGGAGGCTGGGAAGTCCAAAGTCCAGGGAACACATCTGGTGAGCATCTTGGTGGTGGTGACAGTGACCCAGGGGTCTCACAAGGCAGAAGATAGTAGAGAAGAGAGAGAGAACATCTCGGCCTTCATATTAAGACATTATTGAAATATTCTACTAAAAAGCTACTGCTGAGAAAACATAACCATGAGCTTGGAAAGCTTAGCAAGAAGTACCTGGTTTTCATGTTAATCAAATGAGAATAAGCAACTTTCCTCCTATATTTTCAAGTATATGTGGAAATCATTATATGACAAACTGCTTATTGCCTACCCAATATTTGCTTTCTCCTTCTCTTTCTTCCTTACTAATAGAACTCAATTATATTCTTTATAGCAAAATGTGCCCTTATGATGACATACTCCAGTTTCTCTTGAATCTAGAGAGACAACCAATGAGACATAAACAGAGATACTGGGTAGAACTTGCAGCAAAGCTGTTTAAAAGGACTGACCCTGACATGCCTCCTTTTGCTTCTCGCATCTTCTTGCTTTCTGGAATGCAGATGTGAGGGTGGGAACTCCAGGAGCCATTTTCGATCATGAAGTAAGCTTGCAGATGGAAGCCGCATATTAAAAATCATGGACCAGAAAGATAGCAGGAGGCTGGGTACCTGGATATTGCAGAGCTGCCACACCAGTCCTTTGATATCTGCCTCTGAGCTTCTCTTACATGAAAAGAGTAAATCTGTATCTTGTTTGATCCACATGTTTGGATTCTCCATTATATATGGCTACCCTTTACTAAAGATTTACTGTGTCAGATGATTTATACATATATAAAATATATGGATAAAATCTCCAGTCTTCATATCGATAATGCAAAGTAGCACTCTCACTCCTACTTTTGTGAATAAGGTACCAGAGGCTCAAAGAAATGTAAGTGTCTTGTTCTGGTTCAAATAGCTAAAATGTGAGTGAATCATGATTGGAACCTAAGCCTCTCTGAATGCAATTCATGTTATTTGTGTTCTGTTGGTAGTTCCCAAATCTACCAGCTTATCAGAGTCATGAAGAGACCTTAAAAAAAAAAAAAAACAGATTCTCAGGTCCCACCCAGATCTACCAAATCACAACATCTTGGCAAAGAGCCCAGGACTGTGCACATTCAGACTCCTGGGTGAGTCTGATGCAGCCAGGTTGACACAGGGCTCTCCTGCACTGCCTCTTACCCACGTGGTCCTCAGGTCATCCCAGTTTGGCTTCTAGTTTCACTTCTCAAATCGAATTGTTCACAGACTCACCAGATATTTTCCAATCTTTATCTTGCTTAACTTCTTAACAACATTCAAGAGGCTAACTTCTAACTTTCTTTGGCTTCCAGAATACCATACTCTACTCTTGGATTTCCGCCCTTCTCTCTGATCTCTCCTTCTCTTTGTCTGTCTTCTCCATGGTCTCTCCCCCTCTGGCTTCCTCCTACATTTTGGCACCCCCCGCCACCTTGATGTCTAACCTCTCTCTCTTCTCACTTTAAACTCTGTGCTTGAGTGATCTCATCCACTGCCATGGATCTAATTATTATTTATAGAGTAATGGCTCCAAACTGGTATTTCTAGCCTCACTCTTGGCTGCTGGATCTCTAAGTCCATGTATGAAGAACTGCCAGTTGAATGTCATGTAGTCCGCTTAGCTCAACAGGTCCTCAGTGGACTTCATGATCTTCCTCAGACAACCTGCTTCCAGGTCTGGCTTCTCAGCTGTGCTCAGGTTTCCACAACAAAGCAGTACAGACTGGGAGGGCTTAAACTATGCCAGTTTATTTTTTCACAGTTCTGGAGGCTGGGAGAGGTCAGGATGCAGCGTGGCTGGGCTCTGGTGATGGCTCTCTTCCTGGTTTGCAGATGACTTGGCTTCTTACTGTGTGCTCACATGGCTTTTCCTCGGTGATGCCCATGGAGAGAGACAGAGAGAAGTATATCTGTTGTCTCTTCCACTTCTTATAAAGACACCAGTCCTATTGGATAAAGACCCCACCATTATTACCTCATTTAACCTTATTTACCTCCTCAAAGCCCTATCTCCAAATACAGTCACATGGGAGGTGCCTTGGATTGATTGTCCCCACAAAACTTGATCCCCACTGTAACAGTGTTAAGAGGGTGGGGAATCCTATTATGGTAAGTGAAAGGTGGGGCTTTGAATAGGTGATTAGATCATAGGACCGTGCAGTAGTGAATGATGGATTAAAAATGGTGGTCAAGGGCATGGTTTGGAGGGCTTTAAAAGGAGAATGATTGAGGAGATTTGTCTCTCTCTGCTCCACCATTTTCTGCCACATGAGACCCCTGGGTCACTGTAGCCACCACCAAGACCCTTACCAGATGTGTTCCCTGGACTTTGGACTTCCAGCCTCCAAAACTGTAAGCAATAAATTTCATTTTCTTGTAAATCACCCAGTTCCAGGTATTTTATTATAAGCAACAGAAACAGACTAATACAGAAAATTGGTACCAGAGAGCTGGGGTGTTGCTTATAACAAATACTTGAAAATGTGGAAGTGGCTTTGGAACTGGATGTTGAAGAGAGGCTGGAAGAATTTGGAGGAACAGGGTAGAAAAAGCCCAGATGCTGGTGAAAGTTTAAAAGACAAGAAAACCAGGGAAAGTTTGGAACTTCCTGGAAACCAGTTAAATGGTGGTGAGCAAAGTGCTGATAGAAATATGGACAGTAAAGGCCATACTGAGATCTCAGATGTAAATGAGAGGGACTCATTGGAAACTAAGGCAAAGACCACCCTTGCTATGAATGGACGAGGAACTTGGCTGCTTTATGTTCATGCCCTAGGACTTTGCAGAAGTTGGAACTTAGGAGTTGTGAACCAGAGTATTTGGTGGAAGAAATTTCTAAGCAGCAAAGCATTGAGGAAGCTGCATGGCTACTTGCAATAACCTAGCTGAGTTACAGCAGGAAAGTCATGATGTAAAGCCAGAATTTAAAAGGAAAGCAGAGTGTAAAGATTTGGAAAATTTGAAGCCTAGCCTTGTGGAGAAAAATGCAATGGTGCTAAGAAGATTAGTACAAAAGAAAGGAATTGTCAAGAAAAGGGGGAAAGGCCCTGAAGGCATTGCAGAAGGCTCTGGGGCCAGCCCTTTCACTACAGACCAGAGGCCTAGGGAGACAGAATGGTCTTGGGGAACGGACCCAAGGCAACTTCCACGGGCTCGCTGCCCAGGGCCACCTCAGGATGCTGCTCCCCAAACCAGCACTCTGGCTGCTTTGGCTTCTCCAGCTGTGGCTAAATTGACCCCAGCTGTAGCTGGACCCAAAGTTTTTTGTTTTTTTTTTTTGTCTTTTGTCTTTTTTCCATGTCCGGCAACGGATCGCAACCCTCAGTGTTGCCCCCGT
>NW_007726777.1:505982-506840 GCF_000696425.1 Galeopterus variegatus | reverse complement strand
GGCGGGAGCGCCGCCGCGCTTCCCAAGCGGCGCACTTATCCAGTGCGCCACCGGGCCGGCCCCTTGACCCACAGTTTTTGAAAGATACAAGCCAGGAGTCTTGGCAGTGTCCACACAGTGTTAAGACTTCAGGCTCACAGAATGCCAGAGCTGTGAAGGCTTGGGAGCCTACATCCCAATTTCAAAGAATGTGTGGAAAAGCCTGCGGACCCAGGAAGAGATCTGTCACAGGGGCAGGTTCACTGCAGCCTTTGCTAGAGCAATGCCAAACGTAAACACTTGGTCAGAATTGCATCAGAGAAAACCTCATCAGTGCCAGGCCTAGTGGAACCATGACAGCGGGACCACCATGGAGATGCCAGACCTGTGGAACTACCAGAATGGGACACCAGCCTGGGAGAGGTGAAGTGTGGCCTGAGACCAGGAAAACCATAGGAGCAGAGCTGCCTGATGACTTGGAGACCCAACCCCCACACCAGCGTGCAGAGGACATTGAACATGGAGTCAAGGTACATGATTCACTAGCTTTGAGATTTAATGCCTTCTTTGCTGGTTTTCAGACTTGTTTAGGACCTTTTACCTTTCTTTTGGCCTATTTTTCCCTTTTTGAATGGGAATATGTACCCTATGTTTGTCCCACCATTGTATCTTGGCAGTGATAACTTGTTTTGATTTCACAGATGGGACTTTGAACTTTGCACTTTTGAGTTGAAACAAATTAAATCAATGAATGTATTTGTATGTGAAAAGGACATGAGTTTGGGGGGGCCAGGGGTGGAATGCCTTGGATTGAGTGTCCCCCCATACTTTGACCCCCCTGTGACATTGTTAAGAGGGTGAGAAATTGTATTATGGTAA
>NW_007726777.1:501774-505963 GCF_000696425.1 Galeopterus variegatus | reverse complement strand
TGTATTTGTATGTGAAAAGGACATGAGTTTTGGGGGGCCAGGGGTGGAATGCCTTGGATTGAGTGTCCCCCCCATACTTTGACCCCCCTGTGACATTGTTAAGAGGGTGAGAAATTGTATTATGGTAATTGAAACATGGGGCCTTGAATTGGTGATTAGATTGTAGGACAATGCCATAGTAAGTGGATTAATAATGGTGGTCAAGGGTGTGTTTTGGAGGGCTTTAAGAGGAGAGTGAATGAGGAGTGAATTAGTCTCTCTCTGTTCTGCCATTCTCTGCCATGCGAGACCCCTGGGTCACTATTGCCACCACCAAGAGCCTCACTAGATGTGTTCCCTGGACTTTGGACTTCCCAGCCTCCAAAACTGTAAGCAATAAATTTCATTTTCCTACAAATCACGCAGTATTTTGTTATAAGCAACAGAAACAGACTAATATAGGAGGTTAGGGTTTCAACATATGAATTCTGGTTGACACAGGCATTCAGTTCATAAAAACAGGTGTGCAACCAGTGTGGCCATTCAGGTTCCTGTGCTTAGAGTTTAATGCTCTTTGATAGCTGTTTTGAAATTCTTCATAATGCTGCCTGGTATTTACATTTTGTAGGTGGCATCCCATGGGACAATGGAGTGTGCACTGGGCTTGGAGCTTTGGTTCACATGCTATCCTTTCTCTGCCTCTTGAAGCCTCCCTGCAGCCCTGGGACAGGCTCTCAGCCTCCTGCCCTTTCCCTTCTCATGTCCCATGACTGCTGCCACCTCCTGTGCCCAGTGGTGGGGTCCTGGGCATGGGTACAGGGAGAGTCAGGGATGGGCATAGTAGCAGCTGTCCCAGCCTTCGGTGAGCAGTGTCATGCCTATTCTGGGGCCACAAGGCTAGCTAAGCCTCCTGCCATCCCCATCCAGGTTTCTAGCTGTGCTCTGCTATGAATGGGACTGCAGGCCTTTGGCAAGGGGAGATGCCTAGCTTGACTCGTAGGGGTATTGGTCCCTGGCTGGCAGAAGCTGGGAACCTGGCAGCTCTGTGCCCCGTTGTGAGGTGAGGGCCTGGAGTCTGTGAGGGTCTGCACTCACTCTGTGCACATCTCTGTACCCAAGGGAGCGTGACATTATATAGGAGATAAAGACCTCCATGACAAGTCAAGAGAGAAAAGAAAAAGTGTTTTTCTTGCATTCTGAGCAAGGAGATCTATGTTTTTATATGCATTGGGCCACGTAAATTATGTGGCTGGCCCTGACCTTCCTCCTCCTCTTTCTTTCTCTGAATGACACCAACAGCCCAGTCACCAACACCAAACCCAGGAATCGTCCTTGACTTTTCCCTCTTTCCTACCCCCTCCCCAGAACTCTGTAGTCTGTTTTCTAGATATTGCTAACATCTTCATTCCAAACGCCACTGGCTTAGTTCAGATAACTAAAGGAATTGTGAAATTATCCTGTTTTTGATTAAGCCACCCAAAAGGCTTTTTTTTCTCTTTTTTCCCATCATACAGGAGAGGTAGAAATAGACAACATCTCCTGCTTAGTTCACCACTGGGGGCAGCCGCTGTGGGAATGACGTCGGGTGGGTGAGAGTGGAAGATGCTGTGTAAGAACCGTATGAATGTCTGAAAGACCGGTGTCTCCACGGAGCCCCAGGACCTGTGAAGACTGAGTTCAGACATTAAGAAAAAGAAAACAGCCAAGGGACACCAATACTCTTTAACTGAAATAGAATTTTATAGAATAACTATGGTATTTTTAAGACCAACATTTAATAAAGTTAACTGCTAACTAAATTCCAAACTTCCATTCACCAACTGCAGGGGCCACTGAAGCTGTCCAGGGCAAGACACAAACTTCAGAGTGGGAAAAGGCCACATGGTTGCTGTGAACATTTGTGTATCTTATGAGCCAACTGGCAAGTGGCTCGCGGGTGTGTCAGGTTGGCCTAAAGGTAGCATGCCAACCAGCAAATCAGCCCTAGAGCTCTTTCTGAAGCATCACTTGCCCTATTCACCTGCCTGCTAAACACCCTTCAGTAGTGCCCGCTTTTTACAAGTTAAAACCCAGCCCAGTAAGGAAGATGTTTGAGGCTGCTCACCCTGCCCTTTCCTTCTGTGCCAGCGTTCATGTCGGTGTTGCGCAGCTTGCAGAGCAGACAAGCCCATTCCCCCATCCACCAGCCTTGCTGTTCTCGCTCCTGCCTCAGAGACTTCTTTCCTCATCCAGTAATACTCTTCCCATCCGACTGAGGTTCTACCTCCATTTTATTTTATTTAACAAACATTTACATACATTACTATGCCTCAAGTACTGGTCAAATGCTTTACATATATTAATTACTTCAATCTGCACATTTCTGTGACATATAGACTATTGTCAATCGCCAACTAACAGATGAAGTTAGCCGACATCCCAGCATGCAGAGGCAGAGTTTGAACCCACTACCACTGTGCATTCTGCCTCTGGGAAGCCTTTGGTGGCCACTCCCAGCCAGGGTGCATTTCTGTTAATCTGTTTGTTCATATTTGAAAATGGCCAGCTGGTATTTATTTCCTGATAAGTCATGAAAGGCCCTTTTCATCCTCTTCTTCCTTTCTGTGCATCTTCACTTCTTTGTACCTTAAAATCTTTAGAGCAAGCATGTTACACATGATTCTATATGCAGGCATCTCCATGGACAAAAGAAAAAGAGAGAAAAAGATATACAAGAGCTTAACACTTCTCATGGTGCATTAGCACAAAATTACATTTTATGCGTTTTTTCAATGGAGGGATCATCTGGGATCAGTTCATGCAATAACATATGCATCGCAGGTCAATAGCAGATTAGGAACTGCTGCGGGTGTCTTACACAGAAAAGGAATTTCATCCAAGTTTGGTACTTACAAAATTGTTTGAGAGGTTGGAAAAGCAGGCTTTAAGTTGGACCTGTAGGAGCGAGTCTCAGAATGACACCGCAGAAGTGACCCTCTGCTTTTCCCATAAGTGGCCTGAGGTGACCTCTGAAAATGGTTCACTACTCACTTGACCCAGAAAACCCCACGAAATTGTGCAAATCAACAGGTTCAAATCTTTGTGTTCACTTGAAGATACGTGTGAAGCTGCCTGGGCCATCGGGGGTGTGCATGTATGAAAAGTCACCAAGTATCTGAAAGATGTCCCTTTACAGAAGCAATGTGTGCCACTCTGTTGTTACCATGGTGGAGTTGGTAGGTGGGCCCCAGCCAAACAGCAGGGCTGACACAGGGCCAGTGGCCCAAAAAGGGTGTTGAATTTTTGCTGCACAGAGAATAGTGCTGACCTTAAGTTTAGATGTAGATTCTCTGGTCATTGAGCACATCCAGGTGACCAAAGTCCCCAAAATACACCATGGTACTTAGAGGGCTTTTGGCCAAATTAACCCATGCCTCAGTTTCCCCTGACACAGATGACCCTACTGAAAAATAACCAATTTTTCCTAAGCCAGAAGATGAGGTTGCACAGGAGAAAAAGATATCCCAGGAGAAACTGAAGAAATAAAAACTTATGGCTCAGGATAAATCCAGCATAAAATAAATGCGAATAAAAGTAAAAGCAAAAAAAATTAAAAAGTGACCATTTGAGGGAATGGCTACTTTGCCATGACTGGGAGTTTCAGGAATGAGGACACCATTGTCAAAAATTTAGGCTCTAGGACAGGCACTGTTGACATTTTGGACAGGATCATTCTTTGTGGACGGGGCTGCCCCTTGCATTGCAGGACACCTAACAACATCCCTGGCTTCTACTCACTGGACGCTGATAGCATGCTCTCAGTCGTGAAAATAAGTAATGTCTCCAGATTTTGCTAGATGCCCCCCAGTAATAAAATAGCCCCTAGTTAAGAACCACTGCTCTAGAATATCATAATCTTAGCTGGTTAGGAGTTCAGAGAGCTGCTGCCAGAGTGCTTTTCTATATCCTGGAACTATCCAGGGGCATGCTGCTTTAGCCAGGCTCTGTGGTTTAGCCATGCCGCTGGAACAGCCAGTTCCAAAGTCATGCTGCACCTGCTATGATCCATACCAGCAAAACAAGTGCCTTGTGCTTCTCTTCCCACTTAACTCAGTTTCAGTTTCCCTTCTTGCATGAAGGCATCTGACTGGTGGAACCTAATGAATCCAGACCCCCAGCTGCAAGGGAATCTGAGAAAAATCATTTTCAGCTTTCCTATTTTTTTTTTTTT
>NW_007726777.1:469080-500772 GCF_000696425.1 Galeopterus variegatus | reverse complement strand
AAAAAAAAAAAAAAAAGAAGTGTTTTAGGGCCGGCCTGGTGGCTCACTTGGGAGTGCAGCCATGCTCCCACCGCGGGTTTGGATCCTATATAGGAATGGCCGGTGCGCACCAAACCAAGGGTTGCGATCCCCTTACTGGTCACGAAAAAGACAAAAAAAAAAAAAGAGGTTGAAATAAGTAGTGAGAGAATCGATCTATTGTATTTGCCATAGCATATAAACTTTTTGTTCTTGTCAAACGAAGCAGGCAAGGTGGGAATGTTAATCTATTTGAACAGATGTTTGTCAAGTATTTGGAAAAAAGTGGGTAGGGGCAGAACACTCTTCCAGTGTCCATTATCAGGAAGAAGACAAATTCTGACACAGAGTATTTTATACTCATTTTCTTAATCAGCCTCTAAACGTTAACTGTACTACCCTGCAACATCATCTTCCTGTGTAAATGTTTCCCTGAGAAGCTGCAGGTTCTTTAAGGGCAGGACTGTGTACTCCCATAATTGAGCGTAGTTAAAGATATGTTGTGGATATCCAGTAAGAATTATTAACCATTTAAAAAAAATAAGTTTAATTAACCATTAGAATTAGAGTCAGGTGTCCTCCTAATCACCACCCTTCAGTCAGGATCTGAGAGGCCCTTCCCTAACTCTTACGATCCTTTTATAATCTCATAGCTTGGAAATATTACAGGCCCTCCAATACACTAGTTGTTGGTACTGAATCTGAACTGAGAAATATATTGAGGGTTAAGAGTTTAAGAACTAAAAAAAAAATTTTATCTTAGATAGGTACTGCTATTACTCCATTTCTACTAACCATGGAGTAACAGGATCCAGATTTACCCTTCTGCCTGAAACAACCACAGCAACAAAAACAGACAAAATATATGAAACATGAGTTTTCAGGACACTGGACATAAGGCAACGCAGGACAGTGGTTCCTGTGAGGATGGAAGAAATAAGGTGAATGCTGCAATTGTCTCAGGTCACTGCCTGGAGAGAGTTCCCAGGCATGGCACAAGCAGGAGAAACTGAGGCACATCTCAGCAGGTTCTCTGGGTTTAGGAGCTGAGCAGAGAGTGAGGGAAGACCAAGGCAACTAGACCTCTCAGGACAAAGCCCCAAAGAGGAGAGAGCTGCAGGAGTGAGACCTCAGGAGACCCACAGAGTTTCTCCCCGAGCATTCAGCTGAGTATGGGCAGCACCTATGTGGGAGTAGATGACCTGAGGCTGTGGAAAGAATCAACCAGAAGCTTTGAAGGTGAGAGTGCCCGACGCTCACCCAGGACCAGGACTAGTATCTGCTTCCACCAGCCAGAGTGGAAGCCTGATGAGTCAAAGACGCTGGGGACAGCACACAGAAGGTCTGGCCTCCATAGTGAGGAGCAGTCAGCCCTGGACTGGGCACTATACAAACCCTCCTAACGCATCATGGAAGCAAGACCCTAACGGACCAAACCATGTCCAGCAAACCCAACTGCATCCCAGAACAAAACTCAGGAATATGTACAGGACTAAAGGAACACCCAGCACACCACAAGGTAAAATTCACAGTGTCTGGCATCCAATAAAAAATTATCAGTATACAAAGAAGGAAAATATGACCCATAATAAGGCGATAAATAAATCAATTAAAACCAACACAGAACTGACATGGAAGCCAGAATTAGCAGATAAGGACATTAAAACAGTTATCATAACTGTATTCCGTATGTTCAAAAAGTTAAGTAAAGAAGTTTATTTGCCTTCTTTCTTTCCTTCTCTGCTGAATAATTCAATCCGCAAAACATTATAGGGCAAAGTAAGGTGTAGGAGCTGGGGCTGGAGTTGGGTGGGCAGTGCCAGAGCCCAGGCAGAGTCAGGAGGACGTTTGCCTGGTGGGGATGTTAGTAACAGCAGACGGAAAACACGGACAACACGGCAGGCTGGGAGGATGATCCTGAAAGTAAGTCCACTGAGGAAAATGCAAGCCAGCTTTGGAGGACGTTTGCCTGGTGGGGATGTTAGTAACAGCAGACGGAAAACACGGACAACACGGCAGCCTGGGGAGGATGATCCTGAAAGTAAGTCCACTGAGGAAAATGCGAGCCAGCTTTCTCAGGATAGAAAAGGGAGTTACAAAATGTGGAGGGAGAAAATTAGAATGAATTAGAGAATGAAATTAGAATTCATTGGTATGAACTCATGGTTTTCAATATATACAGATGGATAATAAAATAAATGCAGATGTTGATATATATACTTACATACATTCCCTAACTCTGTCCACCAAGAGGGTCTGGAGCAGCCTTACCCTGACGACGTGGAGAAACTTCTGACTAGAGGTCAAAGAAGAGATGTGTCCACAGAAGACAAACCTCAGGTCCAGTTGTAACCTGGCAATTTAGGCAGCTTTTCTTCAGAGAAGGTCCTTAATCTTTACAAGTTACAAAGACAAATCAGCCGTGTCAATAAACACTGCATTTCTACCTTCAAAAAATTAGTTTATAGGCAACTTATTTATTGCATAGAAAAATCATAGAAAAATGTGTGGGCTTTGGATTAGTCTTGGGATCCAACCTCAGCTCTAGCATTTGCTAATTTTGTGACCCTGGGGAATCCTTTGATCTCACTGAGTCTGTTTCCTCAAATATAAAATAAATGTACCAACCTTTTTAAGGTTTTGTGTAATTAGAGTGTGTAGATCCCCACAGTGCCTGGCATAAAATAAACACTCAGTTAATGATAATTACTACCACATTTGTGTGTGGTGTAAATTGGGCAGGTTTTTCTCATTGTAGTTTTAATGGGGGAAAAAATACAAGGGACGGCAAAGACATCAAAGCAGAAAACGTTGTTTAACTCAGACGACAAATTTATTTATAAATAGGATACACTTGGGGAAAGGAGGATGTTCCAGACAGCAGGGAAAGCAGGGTGCAAGCCTGAGGTGGGCAACAGCAAACGTGCAGGCAGTATCATGAGCCAGGGCTGGTGGGTGTAGGCGCTGGGCACATGGGCAGTCAAGGTCGTCTGTGCTGGGTGTGTAGAGCTGCAGAGCAAAGCTAAACTGAACCAAGGAACTCTGGTCATCATTCTGTAGCACAGAGTCTTGTGTTCAGGATTTATGGCCCAGTAGGCCACACCAACTATGTCTAGATAGCTCTTAAAAGAGTCTAACTCTGATTTAGAGGACTTGCTCTTTCCATTGTGCTGTGTCCAAGTCAGGAGGCCTCTGCTGTCCTTGGTTCTTCAAATTAGTGCTGTTTTTTGTTGTGGTTTGATGAGGCATGTTTTAGAGTGAGGAACTACTGCTAACACAGATAAAAGTTCTGTACATGTCAACTACCTGGGGACATTTCTCTAGGACTTGCCAGCCAGGAAGGTCCTGATGGGCAGTCCCACGTGGAGCTGACACATGAATATCTGAAGCACAGCAAAGGAATCAGACTGAGGGGAAACAACACATGTTAAGGAAAATATGGCCCCAGAAAGGCTATAGGAACTGGATTTATTTAATGATAAAAAGATTTAAGGTAATAATCTCCCTTCCACTCAAGCAACTAAGCAAATAAAGGAATACTGCAAAGAGAATTATTGTATATTTCATGGTGAAATCTCAAAGATTCAACATTTTGTTGTATATCTTCTTTGACTCCAATCAGAAGTGTTTCCATGATGTTGCTTGTGCAGTAGGACTTAAAAGATACTGCAGATCCACAAACTCCACCCTGAGAGCCATGAAGATTTGAAATTAGCTTTACTGTTCATTGTGAAAGGTAGAACTTGGTCATCGTCCCAGAAGGGTGGACTGGACTTGGGAACTGTTTCTCAATCAATGTGTCTTGGCACTTGCATATTTAGAGATAACAGGGGGAAGAAGTAGAGGGTGTGATAACTATTGTGGACATGAAAAGGAGAATATATGGATTTAACTGAAAGAAAGGCCGAGGTAAAAGGTGTTAGAGACCAGAATCAATGACAGTAAAGCAATGAAATCACCTTTCCTAGAAACCGTTGAAAAATACAATAAATAGGGGCCGGCCCGGTGGCGCACTGCTACAGTGTGCCACTTGGGAGCGCGATGGCGCTCCCGCTGAGGGTTCGGATCCCACATACAGACCGGTTCCCGCTCACTGGCTGAGCGAGGTGCGGGCGCAGCACCGAGGGTTGCGATCCCGTTGCCGGTCCTGGTCCGGTACGGGCACGACACTGAGGGTTGCGATCCATTGCCAGACACACACAAAAAAAAAAGACAAAAAAAAGAAAAATACAATAAATGTTCACTTGTAAAAGTTAGTTTCTTAAAATGGGTTAGTTAATGCTATAGCAGGCACCAGGGATATGGTAAATAAGACAAAGTACCTGCCCTTGAGGAGCTCACAGTTCCACAGGAAGTCAACATACACACAGAGAACCTAACAGCATGAGCTGGTGCCCCAACAGCGGTTTATGGGCATGGACGTGGAGGGGAAGAAGCATCCAACTGCTGGAGAAGACAGTGGAGGCCTGAGGGCACAAGACTGGATGGGCCAGATGAGCCAGAATCCACCTGGCAATATGACGGCAAGGAGCGTTCCATGGAGAGTAGGTGTGTGCAGAGGCAGGGAGACCTGCAGGAGCACTGGTACTTAGGGAGGGCTCCATGGTTCAGAGTGGCCACCCCTTAGGTTGGTAATAGATCTGCAACATAACCAGCGCCACTTTAGACAAGCCCAAGTACAACACGGCGCCGCCCACCTCCTCCCCGCCTGTCCCCCTTCCCTTTAGGAGAAGTCTCCTGACTTAAACAGAAACCCCTTTTGCTTCTGCAAGGACGCAGTTCTCCACCCCAATCCACATTAGCATAATGACCCTCCTTGATGGTATCACCCAGCTCTTGGCCCCAACATACTATCTCCACCCCGATCCACATTAGCATAATGACCCTCCTTGATGGTATCACCCAGCTCTTGGCCCCAACATACTAATATAAGCTCTACCACCCCCACACCTGGTGCTGCCCACCGTTTTCAGGGTAGCCCCAGGCTGCCTGACACTCTGAGCACAGCCCGGCAGGTTTCTTTCTTTAATAAAGCTCGAATGGTACCCTGGCATCTCAGCTCACTTTCTTTCAGGTGGGTGGTGGGGAGTATGGGGATATAGGCTGTGCAGGGAGTCAGTGTCATCTGCCTGGGGTGCAATGTTGAAAAGTTTGAGTTTATGGACATGTATATATGTATTGAGAAAAAACTAGAAGGATATGCACCTATTACATGGTACCCAGTAAGAGTCAAACTGAATAGCTATTTTTCAGAAGTAGTAGGCATGACCCTTAAGATCACAGAAACTCAAGCCAATCTGTCTGGGTTCAAGTTCCAACTCTGAGACTTACTAGCTGTGTGCCTCTGAGAAAATTACTTAACCTCCTTGTGCCTCAGTTTTCTCATCTATAAAATGAAGGTACAATAATACCTGTCTGGAAAAAGGATTGTGGGAAGATGGTAGACTAGGTGAACCCAGGGCAAGTTTCTCCCACAGAAGAAGACTGGAACAGGCCCACTGCCACCACTGCCACACTCACCAATGACATTGTTGAGCCCCAGGACCATCACCCACCTTCCTGCAGTGAGTTTATCCTGCCCCCCATCACTGTTGCCTGCAGCCCAGCTCCTGCTGCTGCTGCCACTGGCAGCTGTCCATACTGCCACTGCAGCACAAGCCAGACTGGCTGTGTGCAGGACCCCACACTGCTGCCATCTGCAGTGTGTCTCCTGCTGCTGCTGCCACTAGCAATTATTCATGCTGCCACCACTGCACCAAACCAGCTGCATGCAGGACCCACCGCTGCCACACACTGACACAAGGAGGGTCTTGAGAGGAGCCACTGGAAAGAGGTAAGCCAGTGCAGAACTGTATCCCAGTATCCCAACACACAAGGAATTTTGCTGTTCCTATAGTCACGTGCCCAGGGGTGGGAGCTATGTACACAGTGCACATGACTGCCTTGATCTGGAGAGAAATACACACAGAGACCCCAGAGAGAACAGAAACCTAGGATAGCCAAATAGAGTACAGAAGAAAATTTCCAGCCACCACCAACCCATCCCCCACCCAAGAGAAGTAAGGACCCAGAAGGAAACTCAGCATGTAGGAACAGGAAAGAGAAAACCCCACCCAAGTCACCTATTCAAATTGAATAGCTCGAGTATACCCCCAATGCACTCACTGGTGTCATAGGACACTAGATGGGGTGCCAAGAAGCCACCCAGGGTCAACCACCCCAGCCAAAGAACAACAGGGCACCCAGGAGTTTCTTCCAAGAACTCAAGATCTCACCCATATCCCCAACAACCCAGCACAGTGTCATTAACCACAGCAAGAAACCTCTAAGTGCTCCAGTGCCTAGGCCACAGAGGCACTAACATGCAACTCCAACATTGAATATGGCCAAAGTAATCACCCAGAGACTACACTTCTGTATTTACCCAGAACCAATAGTAAAACACCCTACTCAATGGTCAACGTAAAACACATCTACAAGAGGAAGTCTTCTCACAGCCCACTCTGGAGTAACAGAAGAAGCAACTGCTCTACCAGATGACCAGGTATCAATGTAGACATACTTGAAATATGGAAAAAACAAGAAAATATGACACCACCAAAGGAATACAGTAATTCTTAAGTACCAGGACAAAGCATAGGAAACCTTTGAAATGACAGAAAAAAAAAAAAATTCCAAGCAACAATCTTGAGGAAACTCAATGAAAACAAAAAGATTCAGTTAGATAACACAATGAAATGAGAAAAACTATCTATGATATGAGGGAGGAAATTTACAAAAAGATTAATACCTTTAAAAAGAATGTAGCAGAAGTCCTGGAACTGAAGGATTCATACAACAAAATATAAAACACAACTGAGAGCTTAAAGCAGCAGGCTAGAGCAACCAGAAGAATTCCTGACCTTGAAGACAATCTTTTCAAAATAACTCAAGCAGACCAAAAAAAAAAGAGAGAGAGAGAAAAGATTTTTTAAAATGAAGAAAATCTATAAGAGCTATCAGACAACCTTAAGCACACAAACATTTGAATCATGTGTATCTGGAAGGCGAAGAGAGAAAAAAAGGCATTGAAAATGTATTCAACAAAAGAATAGCAGAAAACTTCCCAAGTATAGGGAGAAACATAGACCTTCAGATCCAGGAGGCTCAAAAATCTCCAAACAGATTCAATTTTAAAAAGTCCTCCTTGAAACACATTAAAGTCAAACTGGCAAAACTCAATGACAAAGAGAGAATCCTAAAAAGAGCAAGAGAAAAGCATCAAGTCACCTTCAAGGGAGTCCTCATCAGAATAATAGCAGAATTGTCAGCAGAAACTCTACAAGCCTGAAGGATATGGGATGATATATTCAAAATACTTATATTTTAAAAAAAAGCCAGCCAAGAATACTATACCCAGCAAGGCTATCCTTCAGAAATGAGGGAGAAATAATGTATTTCCCAGACCAAAAAAACCCCAAAAAACTGTGGGAGTTCACTACCACATGACCAGCCCTATGAGAAAACCTCAAGGGAGTCCTGCATCTGGAATCTGAAAAGCAATAATCACTACCATGAATACACAGGAAAGAACAAAACCCACTGGTAGAACAAATGAGCAAACAAGAAAGAGAAAGAAACTATATATTATCACCTCAGAAAACCAACAAACACTGAAGACAAACAATAAAAGGGGAAGAAGAGAACAAAAAATATTTAAGACATCTGAATAAAAATTGGTAAAATGCCAGGAGTAAGACCATACTTTTCAATAACAACCATAAATGTAAATAGACTAAATTCTCCACTGAAAAGACATGGACTGGCTGATTGGATTAAAAAGCTAGACCCAACTTTGTGCTGTCTACAAGAGACACACCTCACCTGTAAAGACACACACAGACTTATAGTGAAAAAGATATACCACACAAATGGAAACCCAAAACAAGTACAAATAGCTATTCTTATATTGGATAAAATAGACTTTAAACCAAAAACCATAAAAAGAGACAAGGCCACTATATAATAATAAAGGGATCTACCCAGCAAGAAGACATAACAATCATAAATATATATGCACCCAACACTGGAGCACTCAGATATATAAAGCAAACACTATTAGATCCGAAGAGAGAAAGAGATCCCAATGCAATAATAGTAGGGGATCTCAACACACCTCTCTGGGCATTGGACAGGTCATCTAGGCAACAAATCAACAGAGAACACAGGATTTAAACTGCACATTAGACCAACTGGACCTGGCAGATATCTACAGAACATTTCATCCAACAACTGCAGAATATACTTTCTTCTCATCAGTACATGGAACATACTTCAGGATAGACCACATGTTAGATCACAAATCAAGTATCAACGAATTTTTAAAAATAGAAATAATTTCGGGCCAAGCCCATGGCGCACTCGGGCGAGTGTGGCGCTGGGAGCGCAGCAGTGCTCCCGCCGCGGGTTTGGATCCTAAATGGGGATGACCGGTGTGCTCACAGCGCTCACTGGCTGAGCGCAGTGTGGCTGTTCTCAAAAAGGACAAAAAAAAAAAAAATAGAAATAATTTCAAGTACCTTTTCAGACCACAACAGATTAAAACGGGAAATCAATAACAAGTAAAACTCTGGAAACTATACAAATACAAACTATACAAATATGGAAATTAAACAACATGCTTCTGAATGATCTAAAGGTCCAAGAAGTTAAGCAGGAAATCAAAAAGTTTCTCAAAACTAATGTAAATAAGGATACAACATACCAAAAATCTGTGGGGTACTGCAAAAGCATTACTAAGAGGGAAGTTTATTGCAATAAATGCTTATTACATCAAAAGAATAGAAAGATTTCAAATAAACAACCTAATGTCACACCTCAAAGATTTAGAAACACAAGAAAAATTCTATCCCAAAATTAGTAGGTTGAGAGAAATAATTAAGATCAGAGCAGAACTAAATGAAATAGAGACCCCAAAAATGATGCAAAAGACCAATGAAACAAAAAGTTGATTTGTTGAGAAGATAAAGACACACACAAACCATTAGCTAGGCTAACTAAATAAAGAAGAGAGAAGACCAGTTCCACAGAAATACAAAAAATCATTAGACACTATTACAAACAACTATATACCAGCAAATTTGAAAACCTGGAGTAAATGGATAAATTTCATACAAATTACCAAAACTGAACCAAGACAAAATAGAGAAACCTGAACAGACCAATAACAAGCACTGAAATTGAAACTGTACTCAGCAGTCTCCCAACAAAGAAAAGCCCATGACTGGATGGCTTTACTGCTGAATTCTATCAAACCTTTGAGGAAGAATTAATACCAATTCTCTTCAAACTATTTCAAAAGAATTGAAACAGAGGCCCTTCTCCCAAACTCATTCTATGAGACCAGCATCACCCTAATACCAAAACCAGACAAAGATACAACAACAACAACAAAGTATAGGCCAATATCCTTGGTGAACATAGATGCAAAAATCCTCAACAAAATATTAGCAAACAGGATACAGCAGCAAATCAAAAAAGTTATACACCATGATCAAGTGGGATTTATCCCAGGGATTCAAGGATGGTTCAACATCTGCAAGCCAATAAATGTGATACACCACATCAACAAAATCAAGGACAAAAACCATGTGATTACTTAGTAAATGCAGAACAAGCATTTGACAAAATCCAACATCCCTTCATGATAAAGACTCTCAACAAATTAGGTATAGAAGGAAAGTATCTCAACACAATAAAAGCTATATACAAGAAACCCACTGCCAACATCATCCTGAATGGGGAAAAGCTGAAAGCTTCCCCTTCAAGAATAGGAACAAGACACAGATGCCTACTCTCACCACTCCTGTTTAACATAGTACTGGGAGTAGTAGCCAGAGCAATCAGGAAAGAGAAAGAAAGAAAAGGCATCCGGAAATAAAAGGCATCCGGATTGGAAAAGACAAAGTCAAACTGTCCCTGTTTGCAGATGACATGATCCTATATATAGAAAATCCTAAGGACTCTACAAAAATATTCTTAGAGCTGATAAGCAATTTTAGTAAAGTTGCAGGATACAAAATCAATACACAAAAACCAGTAGTGTTTTTGTACTCCAATGACCCAGCTATCCAACTACTGAGTATATACCCAAAGTAAATGAAATCAATATATCAAAAAGACACCTGCACTCTCATGTTTGTTGCAGCTCTATTTACAACAGCCAAGATATGGAACCAATCTAATGTCCATTGACAGATGACTGGATAAAGAAAATGTGGTATATATACACAATGGAATACTACTCAGCCATAAAAAAAGAATAAAATCCTGCCATTTGCAGCAACATGGATGAGCCTGGAGAAAATTATGTTAAGTGAAATAAGCCAGGCACAGAAAGAGAAATTCCACATTACTTCACTCTGAAGTGGGAACTAAAAAATAAATTAAAAAAAAAAAGAAAGATACTACAATCTCAAAAATATGTGAACTTTCAAAAGTAGAGAACAGAACTAAGGTTACTGGAGTTGGGGAGGAGGGGTGATTAGCAAGAAACTGGTAAAGAGTCACCAAGAATGATTACATTGTGTAACAATGATATACTAATTACCCTAGTTTGATCACCACATACAGTATACAGGAATTGGCATTCAACCCTGTACCCCACAAATACGTATAATCAATTATGTGTCAATAAAAAAAGAGAAAATGATAAAAGAAAAAATAATACCTATCTTATGGAATTGTTATGGATTAAATGAATTAATATATGGAAAGTGCTTAGAACTAGGTCTGGCACAAACAGAGCACGGTATGGGTGTCTGCTATTATTGCTACTATTCACTGGAAGATTTTGTGGGTTTTTCCTTAGAGAAGAAGAAGGTTTTGTTGATGTAGTTACAGTGGTTTTATTCTTTCTCCTGTTTGTATGAGCCCTGGGTGCCTGGGGCCTGATTGCCTGGAAGGAGTTAGAAAATGAAGGAAATGGCGGAATGGTATGGTGTCTGTCCCATCTGGTCAGTCTTTGAGGCTCTAGTACCCAGTGACCAAGCCACCCCAGAGAAGACTGGGGAAGAGTGTTCTCTCTGCTCTGTGTCAGCACACTGGGGTCATGGGCCAGTTGCATCTGGGAGGACTAGCAAACAGCTTTCTTATGGTGGGCACCCGACAACTGGGGCACTATCCTTAAGGTCCAGGATGCAGCAGAATTTGAAGGAGGACACTGACATGAAAGATCAAGAGCAAGCTTGTTCCAGAGCACATATGAGACACATCTTGGACTCCTTGAAATAACTGAGGGAGCCTTTGAGGGAAGGATTGAGATTGACACTCTACAGTTGTGAGATGAGGTCTAAAAGCCACTGTCATTTAGGCATTCATGTCAAAATAATCTAAAGTGTTCTTGTAACATACTTGTATTATATCACAAAATACTGCAGAAGTTATCTTTGGATGGTATAATTATGGGTGAATTTCAACATTTTTTGTGTGCTTATCTATATTGCCTAGATTTTATAATAAGCATATAATCAGAAAAAATTCTTGATTAAATTTTTTATGTGTGAAAAACATAAGCTTAGATCTCACCGCAGATGCCCAATGGGGTTTCATGAAAGGATTTGTGTTAACAGAGTGAATTGATCGAAGCTGAGGGGAGTGTGAAGGGTGAATTAGAGTTGGGTAGCAGTGGAGGCAGAGAGATCAGTTTAGGTGATGCTTGCAGTAGAGCAGAAGAGAAATTGCTAACGCTTTGGTGGTGGGAACGGAGAAGAAAGGACAGATATAAGAAAGATTTAAGAGTTATTTAGCCTGCCTGCGTCACACTGTGTGTGAGAGGTGACCAGGGAAAAGGCAGGATGCCTCCTGCATAATATTCTCCCTGGCCTCCTGGTGGCCCTCCATGCCCATTCCCCTGCTGCTTTCTGGAGAGCAGATACACCTGATCTTCCCTGATAGGATTCTGAATCCTTTCATTTGGGACCAGATGCAGTTTGGAACTTCTGAGCTGCACCCATTTGTGAGCAAGGTCACAGATGAGTTTGTGGCAACTCTCTCCACTCTGCTGGCAGATAATTCCTCTTCATGGTCAGAATATTAAGCTGTGTAAGAACCTGACAAATGATCCCCCTATAGGATTTCTCATCCAATTAATAATCTTCATAAAGAATAAATTTCTTCAGATGCAACCCAAGTTATGTTTCTTAGCAACTGACTAAGCAAGATGGGTGGACCTGCATGTACATGCATGGCCAAACACTCTGTTGGCCTCGTATAAGGTATTTCTAAGTAAACCACAGCAAGCTTCAGGGCACTCTGCAAAAGCAACTCAACCTGTGAGCCAGGTTTGAAGAAGTGTGGTTCCTTCTCATCTAGAGAAAACCAGTGTCCTGATATGGATGCATTTTGAAACTCCATTGAGTGATGCATGGCAACTGTGGCCACACATCTGTCAGTCCATTAGTTGTCACGCCCATGTGGTTCACTCTCAGCCTTGTTGGGCTACCACCTGAAAGTCCCCTTTGAAGACCCTGAACTTCCCCCAAATACATCTATTTCAGCACTTATGTAGCACCTTAAACCAGGCAATCTTTCATGATATCCCATGTTTCATTAGTTCCACAGATTATGAGACCAAGTGGCCACAAATAGTTTTAATTAACGGAAAGTACTTTATGACACATACACCTGATGTTAAGTGGCTGGACTTGGACACAGACAACCTCGGTTTGAAAAAAGAATTCGTTGATTCTATTTCTTTTCCTAAAAAGATATATGAAAAGTTGAGTAGCTCCTTTGCTGTGCTGAAACCTCCAGAAATTTCCAGGATTCCACTCTAAACATTGCCTTTGGAAGCTACTGTGAATTCTTTTTATTCCACCCAGTTAAAAGTCCTCTCTTCTCCCGCAGGTCTTCCTTCTACCTAGGTCTGGCTGTGGGCTCTTGGTGAAGAGGCCAGTTCCTCTCTGGCCTCCTCTCTGCCAGAAGCACCCAGGCCACAGGAGAGGAGAGATGCAGGAACTTTCTCTCATTCACTCAGTTCCTTTTCTTTTCTGGGCTGAAGAGCTGCTTTCTATCCTCTTGGTTTTCTGGAGGTGCCTCGGCCCTGGGCTTCCACCCCACTTCCTCAGAACATGCTCAATTTACAGTCTTGTTTCACATACTTTTTGAGTCAAGATGGTATAAGCTCCTTCTCATGATGATTTTAATACGCTCATTCGGAGCCTGGGACATAGATCTCTTCTTCTTAGAGCCAAGGGCACAAAGCCTGCAAATACTTCTGGAGGAGAAACTCTAAAGTATGGGTTTGTCTGCTCGTTCACCTCACCTGCCAGGGCACTTTGCCCTCTGCAATTGGTGTTCCTCCATCTCCTAGACATGTTTTAGGGAGCCTGGGCTGGTAAAAAGTCTGGCTGGTGGAGACCTTCAATCAGGTGAGGTTCTACTACGTTCACCTCACCTGCCAGGGCACTTTGCCCTCTGCAATTGGTGTTCCTCCATCTCCTAGACCTGTTTTAGGGAGCCTGGGCTGGTAAAAAGTCTGGCTGGTGGAGACCTTCAATCAGGTGAGGTTCTACTAGTGATGAATGGGACACTGGTGTCTTAATTTGATATAACAAAATGCCCCTGACTGGGTAATTTATAAATAATAGAAATTTATATCTCACAGTTCTGGAGGCTGGCAAGTTCTAGATCAAGGTGCCAGCAGGTTTGGTGTCTGGTGAGGGCCCTCTCTCTTCTTCCAAGATGGTGCCTTGTTACTGCATTCTCACATGGAGGAAAGGATGGAAGGGCCACTCTCTCTCCCTCAAGTCCTTTTATCAGGCCTAATCACCTCCTAATGGCCCTGCCTCTTAATACTGTTGCATTGGTGATTACGTTTCAACATGAATTTTGGAGGAACACAAACATTCAGACCATAGGAGCTGGATTCCCAGTCCATATTTAGGGAACAGTATCCAAATCCATGTCTACAACCAGCCTATTTGGATGGCTCTAGAACAACTGATTCAGCTTCCTCTTCTGCAAAGCTTGAAATATATGATCTTACCCTCCCAGAGCTCTGCCCTGGGATGCATGTTGATTGGGCATGAAATCCAGGCTGCTAAGCAAGATAGGAAGTGGGAGTCAAGGACGTCTCATGCTCCCCAGAACTCACCAGATGTTAGCGGATTATCACATGCCTTTCATCTGCTCAGCCTCAGGACCTCTTCTTAATCCCCAACCAGGACTCTGCTTACCCCTCTCTTTTGGTCACAAGCCCTAAAATTCTGTCCTCTTTCCCCTTTGTCATCAGCTGCCACCTCCACTCTGGATCTGTGGTGTTTTTTCCATCCTTGCCACCCCTTAAGCCTGCCTTACACTTATTTTCAGAACTGTTCCCCACAAATGAGCACACAGGACTTCAGGGCTTAATTTCTATCTGTTGTGGGGGAAACATGGAGAAATTAAGGTTTGAAGTTTGTTCATTAGTGGCCCCTGATCTAACACACCTGAGACCTTTGGGAGTGGCTGAGGCACTTTAATCCCCAGGGTAGGACTTCTACCTATGACCTTCCTCCGTCTGATGTAGTCCAAGTGCCTCTTGAAAACCCCTTTCACAAATCAAAAATCCAAACTGAGCAATACATATTGCCTAGCCTCGCACAGGGAATTTGCATCTCTGGAATGATCTCTTTTGGGTGTTTCCTTAAGCCACGTATTATCAGCACTTGTGGACACCCCTCTCTTACCAAGGGCCTCCTGAGACTCTTGGAAGAAAAGGTGGCCATCCCTGTCATTGTCACTACTCCCACCCATGGTAGGAAGAATAATGGCCCTCAAGACGTCCATGTCTGTGGTGGTTAGCCTTACGTGTCTACTTAACTAGGATGTAGTACCCGGTTATTTAATCAAACGCTAATCTACAGCAAAAACTGAGATTTCCTGGAGAAGAAGAAATTCTCTAAAATAGTTTCTCAATCACAAAGTTCAAAAGGTGACAAACTCAGATCAGATCCCAGAGACTCAAGCCCTGATGTCTTAAGGGTTCTGGAACAAGAAGGTGCAGAGGCTGGGGTTTAGGCTGCAGTGGTCACCTACAAAAGGTGTGTTAATTGTCTAAACAAGGCCCTGGGCAGTATCTCCCATTGAGAACAGTCCAGGATGTTTCAGGAATCAACTAGAGTTTGGAGGAGAATGGGGTCCAGTCCTGAGGACTAGAGACTGGCAAGATCAGCCAGCTGGGCTGAGGTTCAAGGCTGGGTTCCATCCCCTGGAGGTTACTTGGACTGAAGGCTGGATTAGAGACTGAGCCTGGTGCCACACACGGGCTGCCTGTCAGGCCCAGAGAGGCTCGCAGTTCCATCCTCCTCCATCCACTGCCCCAGCCCGAAGGACTTCAGGCTTAGACGTCCTGTGCCCACCTACTAATGGGAAGAGCACTCTCACAGGCTTGCTTTTGAAGGCTTGAGATCTATTCTAGAAATCTATTGCTGCATAACAAACCACCCCAGACTTGTGGTGTAACATAGCACCCATTTTATCATGCTCATAGGTTGTGTGGGTCAGGATTCCAGACAAGGCAGAGGGGCAGGACGTCTACCATGTCAGGGACCTCAGAGGCAGGATTCAGATGGCTGAGTGCTGGAATCATCCAGTGGCTCCTTCATGACCGTGTCGGGCCCTGAGTGGGGATGACCCAAAGGCTGGGCTCCTCAGGCACTGTCCACTGCAATGTCCACTCATGGCCCTCCATGTCAGGTGGTTAACACAGCATGGCAGCTGGGCCTTTAAACACCGTCTATACGGTCATGGCTCATAGTGTCTGTGCTCCGGCCCTGACTATTTCTGGAATCCCCTGAGTTGAATACCAAACAACCTACTTATTGCATCCCCAGCCTGGACCGACAGCAACTGGGTGTACTGCAGTACAGTTCCATCCTGATGCGGACCACCAGGGGGTGGGGTTGAACTCAACCTCCTGCCTGAATCCATCTAGGGCTCACCAAGAGTCACCTCATTAGCATAACAAAGACACTCCTATCACTGTCACTCGGGAAATTTCAAGAGTTTTGAAGCTCTGTGCCAGAAAGTGGGGACAAAGACTAGGTGTATTCTTTATTATGTTACACTTCTCTACAGCTCCGCTTGGAGATATCTCAATGTTACCTGTCCCAAACCAACCAGAGAGTTCACCCCAAATCTGCTCCTTATGTGCTCCTCTCCATCTTAGCAAAGAGGAGCAATGTCATTCTTCCCAGGTGCTCAGGCTAGTGACTGTGAAGTCGCTCTTGACTCCTCCTCCTCTCAAACTTCACGACCAACGTGGCAGCAAACCCTGTTGGCGCCACCTTCAATGATAGAGCCCAACTACTGCTGGACATTTCACATAAATGCAGTCATGCAACATGTGGCCTTTTGTGACCGGCTTCTTTCACTTAGCGTAACTCTTTCAAGGTTTATCCTATTGCAGCACGTGTCAGCACTTCATTTGTTTTTATGCCTGAATACTAGTTAATTCTGTGGATACACAACATTCTGTTTATCTGTTCATTTGTTAATGAACATTTAGATTGTTTCTTCTTTTTGGCTCTTTTGAATAATGCTGCTCTGAACATTCATGCACAGATTTTTGTGTGGACATACGTTTTCAGTTCTCTTGGGAATATACCTAGGAGTGAAATTTCTGGACCATTTGGTAGCTCTCTGTTCAGCACTCTGAGGTGCGGCCAAACTGACCGTTTTCCATTTCCACCAGCGGTGTAGCAGAGAAAGGTTTTCACAGCCCAAAACAGCAGAGGAGAGCCCAACTGAGAAGAAAACAAAATTTAAGGAAAAGAAGGAAATTTCTTCATAATTATTTCATGTTATTGAATATTTTAATAAGAATATGAGCACAATAAAACAAGTTTAAAGACAAGGTAGGAAGGGAGAGTACAGAACTAAGAAGCAATTGAGGCTCAAATTAACATCATTGCAGAATTAATAAATTACAAAGAGCAAAAACCAGAATAAACGACACTAATAAAGGAATGAATAATATAGGGCAAAGGCTGCCGATAACCAAAACACATGCAGATGAGTCAGTCTGGGACAGTAAAACAACTGGAGAATCTGATGGACATAGAAGACAGACAAGAACAATCTAACACGTGTACAAATAACCCAAGAAGTAAAGATATATGAAAATATATCATACAAGAGTGCATACCTAAAACTGAAGAAATAAACTAAATCTGCACAGTAAACTATAACACAATGTGTCAGGAGAATTTGATAAACATTTAGGCATAAAATGAAATAACCCAAAAAGAGGGGCGTGGCAGTGTTCAAGGCCCAGGTCCGAGGAGCAGTGGCTAGAAACTCCCAACCCAAACAACTATGGCCCAAGGATGTCACAGGCGGGCAAGACGTTGTTCACGCACAAAATCATAAGACATTCTCAGACATGAAACATCTCAGGAAAGAAAAAACCATGAATTCTTCTTGGGAAAAAAAGCCCAACAGTGCTTGACAACGAAATCCAGATGATTTCGAGATGAATCACTACGAGCTATTCAGGAATGCAGAAGCCACAGTAAAAAAAAAAAAAAAAAGGCGGTGAGCACAGACTCCATAAAATGTAGCTTCACGGCGAACAACTATAGGGATATTGTTAATAGCAGCACGTGAATGACATAAACCACCCAGGCAGTATAAAAATAACACACTAGTGAAAACCTATAGAGGGTGGGAAATGCGGGGAGATGGGAGACAGCACGAGTTGTGCCCTCACCCTCCAAAGAAGGAAAACTTGAGCTGTTCCCTAAGATTGAACTCTGTAGGTAAAAATAGACACTAATTTCATTTTTCATAATCCAGTGTTTCTTTCATTCTGTGCTTTCTCCCTCCCTCCTTCTCTAACCTCAACTCTTTAAACTTAGAAGACTTTTTTAGAGGATATTATTTTTTATTGTGCAGGAACATTCACTTGAAAATCCAACAGTTCCTTTAGGTTTACTTTACTTTCTTTTTATTCTATCAAATGCAAAAATTTAATTGTATTCTTTTCATTAAAAATAACATCTATTCTTAATCTTATTCAAATAAAATCTTTCTCTTCTTTCAGGGATATGTGTGCGTACTATATCTGGAATTAATATTCACCTATTGTTAATAATTGGTGAAATTTAGAGCGGTCTTTTTTTTTTTTAAACCTTTGTTTTCTTTTCTTTTTCCTCCCCCCCCCATGGCATATTATAATTTTATTTTTTTAATTTTTAAAACTTTTAAAAAATTTATTTCTTATTAGCACATTCGCTATTACATACTTATACTTTGTGCCCCTTGTCCAATTCCCCCTCCCTCTCCCCCCTCTAGTAACCATAGATTTGTCCTCTCCATCTGATAGATTAGCTGCTCCTCTGTTGGTTTGTTGCCCAGATGATCCGTCCAGTGCTGAGACAGGTGTGGTCTAGTCCTTCCCTATTACCGTAAAGCAGATGCTTCTTCTATTACTTTGGAGTGTGCTCTGTGGAGAGAGGACCTCTTCTTTTTTCCTTTTTCTTTTGGTCTCCACTGGTGCCTCGTCTTCTGTCAATGCAGTTGAGAGTCAGGCCTGCCATCTGCACGGTGGCTGTGACTGCTCCTATACAGACTAGCAGCTTTTGCGGCAGCCATGGCAATTGTGGTGGCTATGGTGGATCACCCATGTGGAAATGGTGTTTTTGGTGTGCTCTGTACCTAGTTGTGGCTGGGTTTGTCTTCCCCCGGCTCCGTACCTCAGGACCCCAGTGGGGCCCTTTTGTTTTCATCTCTGAACTTCTCTATATCATTTAAATATTTTATTGTAATGACATCATTTTTACACAATAAAGGATTTACAGAAGTAAATACGCCTAGAAGTAAATACAACTAACAGGGGTTAATATAAGGTGACATTATAATGAATGACTGTTATTTTATTTGGGATACTTTTTGTAATTTTAAATCCATTTCACAATAATTTTTTATGTTTCTGATCAAAATATAGTTCATATGACATAAAATTCAACATTTTAAAGTATACACTTCAGGGTTTTAGGTATATTCAATGTGTTGCGCAACCATCACCACTATCTGATTCTAGAACATGTCCATTGTCCCCAAAGCAACCCTGTACCAACAAGTAGTTAGTTCCATTTCCTCCTCTCCACATCCCCTGGCAACCACTAATCTACTTTCTGTTACATGGATTTTTCTGTTCTGGACATTTCATATAAATGGAATCATACAGAATTTGGCCTATTGTGACTGACTCTTTTACTTAGCATAATGATTTCACATGCGCCCTGTTGTGGCATGCATCAGCACTTCATTCCTTTTCATGACCGAGTTGTAGTCTATCATATGGATAGATTTTTTGTTTATCCATTCATCAGTTGATGGACATTTGAGTTGTTCCATTTTTTCATTGTTATGAATAATATTGTTGTAAACACTTGTTTACAAATTTTTATGTGAACATATGTTTTCAGTACTCGTAGGTATGCACCTAAAAGTGGAATTTCTGGGTCATGTGGTCACTCTATGTTTAACTTATTTAGGAACAACTGAACAATGTTTCACAGCATCTGCTCCATTTTACATACTCACCAGCAATAGATGAAGGTTCCAATTTCTCCACATCCTCACCAACACTTGCTTTTTCTTCTTTTTTTTTTTATGATAGCCTATCTAGTGGGTGTGAAGTTATATTTCATTGTGGTTTTGACTGGCATTTCCCTATTGACTGATGATGTTCAGCATCTTTTCATGTGCTAATTGGCCATTTGTACATTTTCTTTAAAAAAATGTCTATACAAATGCCTTGCATATTTTTAAAATGGGTTGTCTTTCTGTTGTTGAACTGCAAATGTTCTTTATATATTCCAGACACTAGTCCCTTACCTAATATAATTTGCTATATGACATATGATGTAGATTTGAAGATATTTTCTCCCATTTTGGGGGTCACCTTTTTACTTTCTTGATAGTGTCTATTCATTTGGATGAAGTCCAATTTATCTATTTTTTCTTTGTTCCTGTGCTTTTGGTGTCATACCTAAGAAACTACTGCTTAATCCAAGGTCACACAATTTCGTATCTATGTTTCCTTCTGAGAGTTCCATAGTTTTAGCTTTTCATTAAGATATTTGATACATTTTGAATTAAATTTTTTAATTGTGGAAAAATACACATAACATGAAATTTGCCATCTTAACCATTTTTAAGTGTATAATTCAATAGAGTTAAGTATATTCAAATTGTTGTCAAACCAATCTCCAGAAATTTTTCTCTTGAACAACTAAGCTTCTATCCCATTAAACAACTCCACATTTTCCCCTCCACCCCGCTCCTGGCAACTGTCCTTCTACTTCCTATTTGTATGAATTTCACTACTCTAGATACCTCATATAAGTGAAATCACACAATATTTGCCTTTTTGTGACTGGCTTATTTCACTTAGCAGAATGTACTCAAGGTTTGTTCATATGGTAGGATTTGTCAGAATTTCCTTATTTTTTGAGGCTAACTGGTATTTCATTGTACGTATATACCAAATTTTGTTCCTCCATTCATCCAGACGGTACTCAAGGTTTGTTCATATGGTAGGATTTGTCAGAATTTCCTTATTTTTTGAGGCTAACTAGTATTTCATTGTACGTATATACCAAATTTTGTTCCTCCATTCATCCAGACACTGGGCTGCTTCCACCTCTTGACTATTGAAAATAGTGCTACTATGAACATGGGTGTGCAAATATGTCTTTCAGTCCCTACTTTCAACTCTTTGGGGTGTATACCCAGAAGTGAAATTGCTGGATCATATAGTAATTCTATTTCTAATTTTTCAAGGAACTAACATACTATTTTCTTTTTTATTTTTGAATTTATTTACTTTTTTTTTTTTTACATTCTAAGATGTTGCAGAGCAGTTGGGTGGAAGGGGAGAGAAGAAGGGGGAGGGGGATAGGGTGGGAGGATGAGGATGTGGAGAGGGGGCATGGTGAAGGCCCATGGCACCCCCTCACTCCAGAAGAGGAGCCCAGGGGGCTTCTGGTGGTGGCTTGGTCATGGCTGGACTGGAGGCAGATATCAGGGGGATGTGGCTGAGGCCCTCAGCTCCCGTACCCCAGCTTGGGAGCCTGGGGTACTTCTGGTGGCAGCCTGGTGGTCCTCACTGGGCTGGATACGAATGTTGTGGGGTGTGGCTGAGGCCCTTGACACCCCCGCCATCCTGGCTCGGGAGCCCAGGGCACTTCCAGTGGCAGTCTGGTGGTTGTTGCTGGGCTGGATGCAGATGTCAGGGGGATGTGGCTGAGGCCCTTGACACCCCCGCCATCCAGGCTCAGGAGCCCAGGGCACTTCCAGTGGTGGTCTGGTGGTTGTTGCTGGGCTGGATGCAGATGTCAGGGGGATGTGGCTGAGGTCCTCGGCCCCCTCCACCCTGGCTTGGGAGCCTGAGCACTTCCAGTGGCAGCTTGGTGGTCATCACTGGGCTGGATGCAGATGTCAGTGGGGCATGGCTGAGGCCCTTGGCCTCCCCCAACCCATCTCAGGGGCCTGGGATGCTTCCAGGGGTGGCTTGGTAGTCTTCACTGGGCTTGATGTGGACATTGGGGGGCATGGCTGAGGCCCTCAGACCCCCCACTGCCCTGGCTCAGGGTGCTTCAGGCAGCAGTCTGATGGTCATTGCTGGGCTGGCTGCAGATGTCGGGGTGTGTGGCTGAGGCCCGCAGCGCCCCCACCTCAGCTTGGGAGCCAGGGGGGCTTCTGGTCCTTCTAGGTTTTATAGATGTTCTTTGGTGGTATTGTACCTTTACTGGTTAATATCAAACGTTGTCTCTGATCTGTGGGTTTTTTGTTTTTTCTTTCAGTTCTGTGTTGGATTAGTCTCTGTTCCCACCATTTAAACTCTGCACTGGAACTAATTTGTTGTTCTTTTCTTACTCCTAAAATGGGGGAACTTCCTGTGGGAACCAGCACTTGAGCCCTGTGGTTGAGCTAAATTGCTGCTTTGCTGCTGATTCTCTGGGGAAGGCTTGTTGAGCAGCTCAGGTTTTAGTGGTTGACCTTGTAAGCACTTCTGGGTCTCATGAGGTCTGGTACACCTGGGTTGTGTGGAAACTCTGGTCTCGTCCTGAGTCATTTCAGCAAACTGCATCCCCTGCAGTTCTATATTCCTGACCAGTCTCCACTGAGTGGTTCTGTGCTGATTGGGGGCAGAACAGCTGTCCATGCTGTGCCCCAATGTTCCCCCAGTGGGTCCGTCTCCCCCGCCTCCTGCACTTCAAACACTTCCAGTGGGATGGGCCATGTTTTGGTCCCTTACAATGACTCATCAGCTTCTGAGTGGCTCCTTTCTTCAGTTGACTGTGGACGCTTGCTCCTTTGTGGGTCCACGGGAACCCTGTTAGTGGTCCTGCTGGCCTGGGGCCGTTAAGGCCCTCTTCTCCCCTGCAGTCTCCGAGCAACTTCACACAAAGGGCACAGCTGTGGCTTTTGCCAGCTCTTGCTCTGCGTGCTCACCAGGGCCAACCTTGAAGCAGCCAGGATTTGAAATGGTGGGAGTGATCCTTTCTTTCTCTCATCGTGGCTTCTCCTGCCTTCACGTACTCTGTAGGTCTCTCCTCCTCTTCCCCTGGGTTCTAGCGGCCCCAGCTTGGCAGTTGTTCCATAATATTTTCCATAATGGCTGTAACATTTTGCATTTCCACCAACAGTGTACAAGTCTGTCAATTTCTCTACATCCTTATCAACATATGTTATTTTTTGGGCCGGCCCGGTGGCGCACTGTTACAGTGCGCCACTTGGGAGCGCGGCGGCGCTCCCGCTGAGGGTTCAGATCCCACATACAGACCAGTTCCCGCTCACTGGCTGAGCGAGGTGCGGGCCCAACACAGAGAGTTGCGATCCCGTTGCCGGTCCCGGTCCGGTACGGGCGCGACACTGAGGTTTGCGGTCCGTTGCCGGACATGAAAAAAGACAAAAGGAAAAAAAAAACATATGTTATTTTTTGTTGTTTTAATATTAGCCATCTTAATGGGTATGAAGTGGTCTCTCATTGTGGTTTTGGTTCGCATTTTCCTAACAATTAGCGATGGCAAGCATCTGTTCATTTGCTTATTGGCCATTTGTATATCTTCTTTGGAGAAACATTTATTTGAGTTCTTTGTCCATTTTTTATTTTTATTTTTTTATTTTTTTATTTTTATTTTTTGTCCTTTTTGAGACCGGCCGCACCACGCTCAGCCAGTGAGCGCTGTGAGCGCACCGGTCATCCCTATATAGGATCCGAACCCGTGGCGCGAGCGCTCCTGCACTCCCAGCGCCGCACTCTCCTGAGTGTGCCAGGGGCTCGGCCCCTTTGTCCATTTTTTAATCAGGTTGTTTGTGGTTGTTGAATTGTAAGCGTTCTTTATACATTCTGGATACACGATATGTGAATATTTTCTCCTGTTCCATAGGTTGCCTTGTTATCCTGTTGTGTCTTTTGAACCACAGAAGTTTTAAGTTTGATGTCATCCAATTTATTTTTGTTGTTGTTGTGCCTGTGCTCTTGATGTCATATGCAGGAAATCCTTGCTTAATTCAGTGACATGAAGCTTTTCCTCTTTGTTTTCTTCTATGAGTTTTATAGATTTGGTCTCATATTTAGGTCTTCGGTCCCCTTTGAGTTAATTTTTGTGTATGGTGAACGGTAAGAGTCCAACTTTATTCTTTTGCATGTGATATAAAGTTTTCCAAATAAAATTTCGTTTTATTTTTAATCAAATAATACAACACATGTGGCTTACAAAATAAAATAGTACAATTATGTCCTAAAGGGCACGTTCCCACACCACCACTGCCATACCACATACATATTTAAAACAAGGCTCACTGGTACAGTGACAGGCAGATGCCCTTCAGCACTCACACAAATGCTCCACAACTCTCATTTTCCCACCTAGAGGGGCTGGGTACAACAGTTCCATGGTGCAGGAAGGACTCTGGGAGAAGGGTTTCACCCTGTGCTGTTTCACATGTTCGTATGAGCACTGGAAGGCAGCAGGGAATGTCAATCAAGGAAGTAACAGTGGGAATCTCATGGGAGAGATAATGGGGCATCTCTGAAGCTGAGCTCTGGTCTCAGCCAGAGGCCTCCAGTTCTTCTGTTGAGCTAACTCAGACCTGCTCAGTGAGCATCCTGATACGTTACCGAAGGGGTGCAAAGGTGGAAGGCAGGGAGCTCCAGGGCCATCCTGGCTTACCTTTCTTTATATTACAAAGACTACAATAAAAAGTGTGATTCTCTGCCCACCCAAGTCTCACATCCCAGGGTCAGCCACTTGCAACTCTTTTAGCTCTTTATTCCAGGATTATACTTCCATATTCTTTTACTGTTCTTTCTTGACTCACCATTTTTTTAACTTTATCTAGGTATATATCCTATCATAGAGGATGAAGGTTGAGTACTCTTCCAGCCCTCTCAATCCTTCTCCTGCCCCCGTCTTTCCAGTCTAGTTATATCACATTAAGTTAAATTATTATTCAGTATTCATTCGACAATTTATCAAATATTTATTGAAAGCATACTGTGTTCCAGGCACTGTTGTAGGTGCTGGAGATTCGTTAGCCATGAAACAAAGTTCCAATGTCAATGAAGCTGGGGTTTTTTTTGTTGTTTGTTTGTTTTGCATACATATGACTGAGTTTATTGTATTAAAAGAAAGGTAACAGAAAATGGGGTTGAAGAAAGAAAAAGGTGAAGACATAAAACAGATGAGGATTTTCTTACTGGGAGTCCTATCCACAGGCCTCGGCAGCCCTGCCATGATCTGCCTGATTCTTTTGCATCAAGAAGTTGATCTTGCCAGCCATTTCCATATAGTAGATCCGCCGGCAGGTTTCATAACTTTCCGGCTGTGGCCGGCAGCAAGGCTTCTCATCATACCTCTGTCACTTAATGTCCTAAAGGAGACCATCCACTGTGAGATTTCTGTTTAGGGTCCTGTATGCGCCTTCCACGTTTCCTTCCTATATCATCACAGTCCTGGCAACGAATTTCAGATGTTTTGCCATGACCTTGGATTTAAGTCTTCGCTCTGCAGGACCTGAGGGTTTCTCGCGACAGCAATGAAGTTTGGAATGACTAGTTAAGACATGCTCACTGATGAGCCACGTAGGGCGCCGTGGTGACAGTGTGTCTCTTGCACTACTTCTTGTATGTTTGCTCAGGTGTCTGTTTACCCCAATCATCCTTCTTCCACTCTTCCGTAGAACTATGCAGCTTCTCTCCGTTATTTCCCAGAAGGTACCCTAAGCATTCTCCTGCTCCCCCTTTTTTTGTTTTTGGCAGCTGGCCAGTGTGCGGATCCGAACCCTTGACCTTGGTGTTATGACACTGAGCTCCAGCCAACCGATTGTTTCTTTTCTAATCCATGTAGTTTTTCGGCATGTCTTCTTACTGTGGGTTGGTTTTCCTTCTTTGACCTGGACATTCAGTGCTTTCTTTCTATTTATATACTCAGTGATTTGTTTCACTTCTGTTCTGGGAAATTCACTAGATTGAAGAAAAATAACGTGCTTTTCTCCATTTTCTGTATTCTCAATAGCATTCACCTTAGTACAATATTAGACTTCTGGACTGATCTTCTATTTCTCTTATATTTTCTCTTCTTTTTTCTGTACCTTTTTCCTTTTTTTTTTTTTTTTTTTTTTTTTTTTTCCTATGCTTTCCGGGAGATTTCCTAGACTTACTCTGCCAAATGTTTTATTGAATTTTTATATAGATAGACACGTTTAAAATTTCTAAGAGTTCTTTGTTATTCTGTTTTCTGTTGCTCCTTTTTCATACTATCCTGTTCACATTCCATGGATTTTTTTTCTTTTTAGTTCTCTGAAGATATTAACAATATTTTTTATTTTCCTCTTCTTCTAATGGAAGATGTCTAATTACCTTTCAAATTTCTTCTGTGGTAATGGGCCATTCAGATTTTTCAGTTTCTCTTGGGTCATTTTTTGTAATTTACTTCTGTCTGAAAATTATCCAGTTCATCTAGATCTTCAAATTTGCCGCCACATAATTCCATAAAGAAAACTTTAATTTAAAAATTTCTCCTGTATCTATGGTTATATCTTTCTTATTCTTTCCTCTTTTTACTTTCTCTCTTTTTTCTTGATCGGTTTTCAATTTCATTAACTTCAACTCGTTATTTTCATTTCTCTTCAATTTCTTCTTTCTTCTAATAGTAAGATAAATACTTAGCTCCTTCTGCTTTAATCAAGAGACTGTGGAGTAGGGAATTGGGTCAGAGGCTAGTGCGAACAGAGTATTAGATAGTAGCTAAGAAAATTCATTAAGTCTAATGAGCTAAATGCACAATGTTCATTAATCACTTCATATTCTTTTCTATTTATTTATATATGTGCTGGAAGGGCTAAGAGGTAGACTGCATAGAAGTTAGTTTGGCAGCTGTGGGAAGAGATGACCATGGAGACCTATTAAATAGAAGGAGGAGACTGTGACATCTGCATTGGGTTGAGGCTCTTTAGGAATTTCTGGTAGATGAAAGTGTTCAAAGAGAGCAATTTGAGAGTTGGAAACAATTAAGTAATGGCAATTTAAAATTTAATTGAGGGGGAGGAGAACATTTCACTCACACACAATTAGCCTTATTAGCATTCACTGATCATTTAAAAATAATACTAGGAATTACTTTATTAGAAAATTACCAAATATTTTTCCCAAAGTGTTTCTAAGCCTTAGGAAAAGGTCTTTGAAATTATAGTTTCTGCATCCATCCTGTTTTTTTTTATTATTCATAATATTCTTATTTTAATGAGATATTTTGGGGGGAGGGGGATGTGAATATATATGTTTTAAATGAGAACTAATATTTCCTCAAATATCAGTCTTGTTTCGTTCCTCAGGAAACTGGAGAAGATGGGCTTTCAGATCAGCATCTAAATTTTTTGCAACTTCTGATTAGAAAAAAATTTAAACATACAGAGAACTTGAAAGAAATGTGCTAAACACCCACATATTCACCATCTAGTTTCTATAATCAGAATTTAATCTTTATCAGCTGGCATTAGCATTTGCCTAAACCAGGGGCTGGCTGGTTAGCTCAGTTGGTTAGAGCACAGACTTGTAACAACAGCATTTGCCTAACCCTATAAGTGATGTTGGATAGAGCGATAGCTCCGATATAATTACATAGTAGTTTTCTGCTCCCACTGGTAAGTCCAGTGCTTCGTAAGAGTTCTGTACTGTGGCCAAGTTCATGAGTGCTTTAAACAAGCCAACACAAGTCAGCTGTTAGCTGGGTGGAGGAGCTTCTAGAGAGTTCTTCCCAGCTTGAAAAAAAAATTTAAAAGTCATATGGCTTGCTGCCTAGAGACACCTACAGCTTTTGGCTCTTAGAAGCAGGTGATGTCCATAGACACAACCTAGAAATTTTTGGTTATACAACAAGAGAGCCACTGCTCTGGGCTAGAAGGTGACAGAGATGGCAATGGAGAGGAGGGGGTAACTGGGATTCACATCCCGTCAACATCAGCTTTCCTAAAAGTTCTGCGCTGAGATTAGTAGCAACTATCCCCATGGAGAGCAAGCACAGTGCTCTTTCACCACGCACTGTCTTCTACAAATTCACGGAACCTTCTCTATGTTTTCCAGAGCCATTAAAGCTTTTAAAAAGAGAATACAGTTCTTGAAATCTAAGAAAAACAGTGGCAATCATCTCTTTAAGCTGACTCCAACTCTCGTATGTGATAACACAAGCTATATATTTCAACTCATAATAATTGTTTCATTTTGGCAAAGCATCACATATATCCTTGACTTCGTTTTTAAATTTAACTTAATGTTTTTATTTAATTGAAACATATTGATTGTACACATTTATGGGGTACTGTTATATTTCAATACATGTAATACAATATGTAGTGATCAAATCAGGGTAGTTAGCAAATCCATCATTGCAAAAATTTACTGTTTCTTTGTGATGAGAACATTTAAGTTCCTCTCTTAGCCATTTGAAAACGTACAATAAATTATTGTTAATTATAGATGCCTAGCACTACTGTAAACCAGCAGAATTTATCTTTCCTATCTAGCTCTAATTTTGTGTCCACTAACCAACCTCTCACTATCCCCCTGCCCCCTTCCCTTTCTCTGGTTTCCTTCTTTTTCGGGAAGATCTTTGGTGAATAAGAGCCTCCAGAGCAAAGGATGTGTGCTTACCAGCAAGCTAGCATCCTCACAGAAACGAACAAAAAAGAACATCTGTGGCTGAATAAAACCTATTGCAATATATATACCATACTCGTCCTATAAAAACTGATGTCATTTTCTCAGTGCTAAATCACTTTTGAACAGTACAGAATGTACAGTTCTGAACAGGAATGGAATACTTAGGTGAATATGAAAATGACACTTTTAGAATGGAGACGGTATTTTTAAGTCATAAAAGTCCTTCCCTCTTTTGCCTTTCTGAGTACATGACCATCACTCTAGATCAAGAATCAGCACACATTTCTGTAAAGGTCCAGACAGTAACTATGTAGCCGTTGCGAGCCATATGGCCTATGGTGCAAGTACACAAGTCTGCCACGGTAGCAAAAAAACAGCTATAGAAATACATAAACAAATGAGCTTGGCTGTATTCCAAAAAAACTTTATTTATGGACACTGAAATAAATACTACATTAGTCACACACAAAACAAAGACCTCATATTTACTCTGTACAACCAAGTTGTAACATGAGTTAAAATTACAGACTGCTAGGCTTCTGGTTAAGATGGTGGAATAGACGGTCCCCAGCGTCACTCTCTCCCACAAATCAACTAATTTACAACTATTAAAAAGCAATGACAGCCAAGCTGGGGCCGCTAAAGCTCAGGGGAGAGGAGGAGAGACCTACAGAGTTCATGAAGGTGGGAAAAGCCACAATGAGAGAAAGAAAGGACTGTTCCAACCATCTCAAGCCCCGATCGCTTCAAGGCTGGCCCTGGTGAGCATACAGAGCAGGAGCCAGCAAAAGCCACAGCTGTGCCCTTCAGATGGAGTTGCTTGGAGGCTGCAGAGGAAAAGAGGGCCTTGGTGGCCTCCCAGGCTAGCAAGACTACTAACACTGTTCCTGTGGATCCACATCGGAGCAAGGAACACAAAAACTGAAAAAAAGGAGCCACTGAGAGGCCAGTGAGTCATCACAAGGGACCAGCACACAGCCCATCCCATGGAAAGTGTTTGGAGTGCAGGGGGTGGGGGAGACGGGCCACTGGGAGATCAGCAGGGCACAGCAAGGACAGCTGATCTGTCCCCCAATTAGCATAGGCCCATTTGGAGGAGATTGGTCAGGAATATAGAACTGCAGGAAGTGCAGTTTGCTGAAAAGACCCAGGCCCAGCCAGAGTTCCTACACAGCCCAGGTGTTCCGGATCTCACAAGACCCAGAAGTACCTATAAAGTCAACCATTAAAACCTGAGCTGCAGGGTCGGCCCCATGGCGCACTCGGGAGAGTGTGGCACTGGGAGCACAGCTACGCTCCCGCCGTGGGTTCGGATCCTATATAGGAATGGCCAGTGCGCTCACTGGCTGAGCACAGTGCAGACAACACCAAGGCAAGGGTTGCGATTCCCTTACCGGTCACAAAAAAGACAAAAAAACCCACAAAAAACCTGAGCTGCACAAAAAGCCTTCCCCAGGGAATCAGCAGCAAAACAACAATTTAGTTCAACCACAGGGCTCAAGTGCTGGTCCCCACAGGAAGTTCCTGCATTTTAGAAGTAAGCAAAGGACAAAAAATTAGTTCCAGTGCAGAGTTTAAGTGGCGGGAACAGCAATAATCCAACACAGAACTGAAAGAAAAAACAAAATACCCACAGACCAGAAACAAAGTTTGATATTAACTACTAAAGGTGTCACATCACCAAAGAACACCTATAAAACCTAGAAGGACCGGAAGTCCCCTGGGCTACCAAGCCAGGGAATGGGGGGCGGGGCTGGGGGCCTCAGCTATGCCCCTAACAGCTGCAACCAGTCCCAAGGGTCGGGGGGCCTTGGGCCTCGGCCACCACCCTGACACCTGCAACCAGCCCAGTGACGACCACTGAGCTGCTGCAGGAAGAGCCCTGGGCTCTCCCAAGCTGCGGTGGTGAGGGGGGGAGAACTTCAGCCTCACCCCTCTGACACCTGCACCCAGCTCAGCAATGACCAAGCCACCGCTGGAAGCCCCCAGTCTCCCATGCAGGAGCGAAGGGGGTGCCACAGGCCTCTGCCCTGCCCCTCCTCTTTCCTCCTTCCCCCACCCTATTTCCTTCCCCTTTCCCCTCTCCCCCCCAAACTGCTCCATAACAACATCATAGAATGTAAAAAAATAATAATATTAATAAATAAATAAACTTAAAACAAAAAGATTAGGAAAAGGAAAAACAAAAAAATTATAGGCTGCTACACTCTTTACAACTATTTCCTCAAACAGAGTCTAGTTCTCAATTTTTAGACACCTTTTATTTAAATTGTGAAACCACAGGATTAGGGAGAGTCATATTGAGCCTGGACTTTCACAATGATTTAAAAAGTAATATGTAGAGCAAAGGTTTTTAAAACATAGGTTTTAGAATTAGTCAGGTGTGATTTCAAACCCAGACTCCGCAGCTTTCTTAGCTGTGTGATATCAGGTAAATTGAAGAACATTTCTGCATGTTTCTTTACTTACGAAATAGGGAACAGTTTGAAGATTAAAAGAAATAGTCAACATGAAACAACACAGTGTCCAGTAAGGCACACAGTAAATGCTTGATAGATGTCAACTTACTATGATTATTCAGTAAGCAATTGCTAAGTAACATTTTTTATTTCTGTGTAGAAACATCACTCATGACATTGGGATTCAATAGTCCATTTCTGATTATAAATCACTTTGTAATTAGGAAAATCGCCCTGATGTAATGTCATATTGTTAAAATTTCGGAGTCCTGTGATTAATTTGATGTAATGATAGATGGATCACACAGTGGGCGCCACCCATCTCTATCACTAGCAGGTAGGAAGGAGGAGTGAAGTTTCAATTTCGACTTGCCACTGCGATCACCTTTACATAGCTGTGGGTTGATGGTATTTGTGCTTGTATACTTTTTAAATTAATATTTATTAAAGCATTTTTTAAAAGCATTCAGATGCCTTATGGAGAGTCCGGAATATCATTAGACAGTATTTAAGCAAATGCAATTTTTAAAGTTTTTTTGTTTTTTGTTTTTGTTTTTTTACAGGTAATACATAGTATAGATGGCCAGATTCACAAGGTACAAAAGATGACATGGTGAGGAGGAAGTCTTCTTTATCTCCCGCCACTGCACACTTCAGTCCCACAGTGGCCGTCCTAAGAAGCAACGCTTTCCGGAGGCGCGCGCTGCCCTCCCCTGCACCTTGCTTAGACTGTACCGGGAAGTGTCCACTCGTCTGCACAGAGGCCGCCTGCTGCTCTTTAGTGACAGCTGAGCATTCCGTCAAGGGGAAGTGCTGGCTGTCAGCTGGCCCCAGGGACGCACTCAGATGGCTTCCAAGCGCTGCTGTTACAGGCAACGCGATGGTGCTGCCTTCTTACTTTCCGTCTTCTTGACGCTCCGTTCTGCTGTTTCCTCCGGCACGACTGGAAAGTGGTTCTGCGGGGCTCTCCCGAGTCCGCTCGCCCCAGAACCTAGCAGGGCCCCGTGTCGCCGGCCCTCC
>NW_007726777.1:427431-468925 GCF_000696425.1 Galeopterus variegatus | reverse complement strand
TGGGGCCCGCGCCCTCCGCTGCCCTCCGCTCCCGCCCTGCCGGCCGCCGTGTGGTGCGCGTGGCGCGCCAGCTGCCGTCCGGGGAAGGCCCCTCTTTGTCTCCGGGCAATGGCACCCCCGGGCGGGAGCCGGCGCCGCGCGCAGCCGGCCCTGCGGCGTCGGTTCCTCCGTCGGGCTCCCTGTCCCACAGCCCTTCTCAGAGTCTCGGAGTCACCGCAGGTCTCACTGTCGGGAGCGGCGTCCTAAGGAGCCACGTTAGAGGTCCCAGGCCGAGCGGGTCCCCGGCCGACAGCAGCCCGCGCCGCAGCGAGGAGCTGGCGCCGCCTCCCGGGCCGGGAGGAGACTCCGGGCTGCTCCTGCGAAGCAGCGCCCGCCACCTTCTCCGCTGTCGTCGGCCGACGGGGCCGCACGCTCGAGCAGCCCAGCGCTCTCCGCCCCAAGAGGAAACACCAGCAAATGATACGATACGTGCTCTTCTCAGACAGCTCTCATTGTAAATGCATTATTACCCTATTTTAAACCTTTCATGACTACCTAAATATGATTTACTTAATTTGTCTGTAGAGGACCTTTATAAAAATTAAGTTTAAAAAGTCAGAAGAAAAGTCTTTGGCTGCCATGTGTCTGGGATTCGGGGTTCAAAGAACATAGCCCCTGCACCTATAATCTGCCCCAGGGATCCTACAATTGGAGCAGATGGTGTTCTCCAGACCTCTCTGGAAATCAAAAAGGTCACAGTGGCGACAGACAAGCAGGATCAAGAGGGAGGAGGCATACCGTGGAGACGAAATGCAGCAGCTTCTATCAGTGCAGAGCGAATATCGCAAGGACTATCGAACTCTGTGCAGGTAAAGACACACATTAGATTCTGGGGTGGCCGAAGTAATCCGTGTTCACAACACTTTATCTCATACTCAGGGAGATGCTGCAGGAAGAAATTGGAGGATAAAGGCTTCAGATCTCATCGAGTCTTTCTATGGTTATTTTTAAATAAAGTTTAAAAAGTAATTACCAAAAGATGAAAAGGCCATTTAAAAACCTTTGGAAATGCTAAAAGTATGACAGGTAAAGAAAAGGAAGTTGAGCTGGTGACTGACGAGACGTAACTTTTTCTGGTCTTTGCTGCCAGTTACTAACAATTACATTTGATAAACAGGAAGCAGCCGAGTCTGGCACACAGGAAATAAGTATTTGCAAAGCAAAGGTTTTCTTTATTTTCTTCCGCTATGAGAACAACTTTTATCTAAATATCTAGAAAATAATAAGTCAGTTCCTCTGAAAACTTTTCTTTACACTCTAAGTCCATTTCTTCCCCAATAAATTTTGCAGGAAATTCTACTATTTTTCTGTGGGATGTGATGAATATTTCTCCAGTGATTTCAAGTGAGAGTTATAACGCAGTGTCACGATTTAAGACTCCAGTTATTCAATTTGATGGTTTTTAAAAAGTGTTTAAGATTGTTTTTACCAAGTAAAAGCAATTTTTCATTTCTCACAGTAACACTTATGGTTGCATCTGCAGTCTAATTTTAACCAATAAATGTGTCATTTCATTCTGTTGAAGTTGCACATGGAGCTCTCTAGAAGTGCACGCCGTGGGGCTCAGGGACCACCACCGGAGTGAAGGCTGAGGCCAAGTAGACAGAACTCCAGGATTCTGATCCATGTGTCATCCAGAGCATCTCTGCTTTATCTGTCTTCTATGTAAGCTTTCATTTGCCTAAAAGATTTCAGTAAATTACAAAAAATTAAGACCATTGTTATAATAGAATTTTTTTAAATTATTTTTTTAATTTTAATTTTTTAAAAGATGACAGGTAAGGGGATCTTAACCCTTGATTTGCTGTCGTCAGCATCATGCTCTCCAAGTGAGCTAACCAGCCATCCCTATATAGGGATCTAAAACCGTGGCCTTGGTGTTATCAGCACCGCACTCTCCCGAGTGAGCAACGGGCCGGCCCTATAATAGAATTTTAGAGTTGGAAAACATCTTAGAGATAATTTAGTCCAATCTCCTCATTTTACAGATAAGTCCATTGAGACCCAAGGACTTTTTCTGTGTCACCTGCCTGAGATCACACCCCAGTCTGTGGATGTTACTGTGACTGCTTGTCACCTGCGCAGTGCTTTCAGGTCAGAGCTGGCTACATTACCCCTTCCTGGCATCACTTATCAGGCCTTCTTTTTGCTATGGACATGTGTTTGTCTTTTCTTCTAACAAGATTACATAAAAGCTATCTCGTGGAGTGGTCCTGTTATCCAGTTGGCCTTCCCTAAGCTCTTCAATTTCGCACCTTATTTTAAAATATTCAATTTATTCCTTGATTGTAGCTACACCATTCACTCCCACTGGCTGTGAACAGCCTGTTAGTTGCCTATCCAATATCCATTCTCCTGCCTGCCATATTAACAGAGTCCTGTTTTGGGGGTGGGGTTGAGGGTAGCGATATGCTGTTTTAGTCCATTTTGTGTTGCTATAACAGAACTACCTGAGACTGGGTAATTTATAAGGAAAAGAGGTTTATTTGGCTTACGATTCTGGGACAGCTGCATCTGGCATGGGCCTCAGGCTGTTTCTACTCATGGCTGAAACTGGCAGACAGCTGGCGGGTACAAGCAGATCACATGGTGAGAGGAAGCAAGAGAGAGAGGGAAGGTGCCAGGGTCTTTTTCAGCAACAAGCTCTCACAGGAACTAATAGAGCGAGAATTCACTCATTAATCCCCTCTCCCCCAGAAGAGCATTAATCCATTCATGAGGGATCCACCCCCATGACTCAATCAGTTTCCAACACTGCCACATTGGAGATCAAATTTCCACATGAGTTTAGGGGGGACAACACATCCAAACTCCATCATTCCACCCCTGGCCCCCCAAAACTCATGTCACTCTCACATACAAAATACAATCATTCTATCCCAACAGTCCCAAAAGTCTTAGCTTGCTCCAGCACCAACTTAAAAGTCCAAAGTCTCATCTGAGAACAAAAGCAAAACTCCTTCCAGCTGTGAACCTGAAAATCAAAACCAAATTTATCTACTGCCAAGATACAATGGTGGAACAGACATTGGGTACACGTTCCCATTTGAAAAGGGAGGAATAGGCCAAAAGAAAGGAAAAACAGGCCCCAAACAAGTCTGAAACCCAGCAGGGCAGACATTATGTCTTAAAGCTCCAAAATAATATTCTTTGACTACAAGTCCTGCATCCTGGGCACAATTGGGCATCTGGGCCCCCAAAGCAACAGGCGGCCTCTTTCCCACAGCTCTGCCAGGTGCAGCCCAGTGGGCTGTGCTGGTGCCTGCAACTTTTCCAGGCTGGTGTTCCACTCTGGTAGCTCCATAAGTCTGGGGTCTCCGTGGTGGTCCCGCTGCCTTGGCTCTACTAGACATTTCCCTGGTGGGGGCTCCCTGTGGGGGCTCCAACCCCACTTTCCTGCTCAGCATTGCTCCAGTAGATGGCCTCAGCAGTGGCTCTGCCTCTGCGGCAGGTCTCTGCCTGGGCCCCCAGGCTTTTCCATACATCCTCTGGGTGTAGAGGCTGCCATGCCTCCACTGCTCTCATGTCCTGCTGGCCTGCAGACTTAACATGACGTGGATGCCACCGAGGTTTCAGGCCTCTACTCTCCAGGGCTGCTGCACAAACCACACTTGGGGCCACTCCAGCTGGAGCAGCTGGGATGCAGGGAGCAGGATCCCGAGGACAGCTGTGCCCCAGGTCTGTCCTCCATGATAACTCAGTCCTTCTAGGCCTCAGGGTCTGTGATGGGTGGGGCACCCTTCCAGACTTCTGAAATACCTGCAGGGTTTTCTTCTCATTTTCTCTGCTATTAGCATCTGGCTGCCTCACTGCCAAGATAATGTCTTTAGCAACCAGTTTATCTGCTTCACCCTTGCATTGTACTCCAGCTCTCTGCTTCTTTACTGCTTGGCCAGGCTGCAGAGTTTCCAAATCTTTACACTCTGCTTCCCTTTTAAATTCTGGCTTTACATCATGCCTTTGCCGCCATAACTCAGAGTAGGCTGTTAGAAGTAGCCATGCAGCATTCTTAATGCTTTGATGCTTAGAAATTTCTTTGGCCAAATGCTCTGGTTCACAACTCTTAAGTTCCAACTTCCACAATGTCCAAGGGCATGGACACAATGCAGCTAAGTTCCTTGCTGTGGTGTAGCAAGGGTGATCTTTTGCCCAATTCCCAATAAGTTCCTCATTTCTGTCTGAGACTTCATTATCCACATGGCCTTTACTGTCCACATTTCTATCAGCATTCTGCTCGCCACCACATAAGTCTCTAAGACATTCCAAACTTTCCCTCATCTTTTTCTCTTCTTCTAAGTCCTCCAAACTCCTCCAACATTTACCCATTACCCAGTTCAAAAGCTGCATCCACATTTTCAGGTATCTGTATAGCAACACCGCAGTCCTGGTACCAATTTTCAGTTTTAGTCCATTTTGTGTTGCTATAACAAAATACCTGAGACTGGGTAATTTATAAAGGAAAGAGGTTTATTTGGCTTACGATTCTGGGACAGCTGCATCTGGCATGGGCCTCAGGCTGTTTCTACTCATGGCTGAAAGTGGCAGACAGCCGGAAGGTATGAACAGATCACATGGTGAGAGGAAGCAAGAGAGAGAGAGAAGGTGCCAGGGTCTTTTTAAGCAACAAGCTCTCACAGGAACTAATAGAGCGAGAACTCACTCATTAATCCCCCCTCCCCCAGGGAGAGCATTAATCCATTCATGAGGGATCCGCCCCCATGACTCAATCAGTTTCCAACACTGTCACACTGGAGATCAAATTTCCACATGAGTTTTGGAGGGGACAACACATCCAAACTCCATCATGTGCCCAGCTAAAAACATTCCCAGGACCTCTTTTAGCTCAGTTCTGAACAATAGAGCACAAGTAGGACTTCAGGGAAAGCTCATCAAAGGGAGTTTGCTCATGCCCATTTGCTCTTTGTCTTTTCTCCTTTCTACCTGGAATATAGCTTGATGACTGGAGCCATAGCAACAGTGTTGTGAGCATGAGGATGACAGCTGCAGCCTGGGAACGGTGGAGTGACAAGCTAAAGAAAACCTGAGTCCTTGATGGAAGCTTCCATCGCAGCCCTGGACTTCCTACCTCTTGACTTCTCCTAATGTGAGAGAAAAATAAAACCTGTCAGTTTAAGCAAGTGTTATTTGGCTTTCCTTTTATATGCAGCTAACTGTAATTCCCAATGGCTCCTGTTTAGGACAAGAGCAAAGTAGGTTAGAAATTCAGTTTTATTGACTGATCTTTCTTTGGAACACTTACCACCTACTCATATAGTAGCCTGTGCATACAACATCATAGAGCTTATAGTATAATAATAATTTATTCACTTAGTCGTGTAATGAAACTGTCTCCTCCCCCTGCTCCCTACCGATGTCTGACGCTCCCTACGTGTGTATGACTCTTGTCCAGATGCTATATCCACAGATTGTAAGACCTAAAATTCTGAGCACTGTCTTGACATCTCTGAGCATCACAGGACCCAAAGGTCTGACTGTGAGTTCTCCTGTTCTCACCAGATGTGCACCACCCAGAAGGAAAGTCTCACTGCCCAGCTCATTCCCCCATCAGCTGGACCAGCTTCCGCCCCTGCAGTTCTCAACCTAATGGGTGTCCCCTTCCTTTCAGCTTGTGAAATTATTTAAACACACCCATCATGTGTTCCAGCAGGGACCAAGGGTCACCCCACTCTCTTGTCACTATGAAGCCTGCCTCCCAGGGCCCCTGATGGTTGGTCATGCTCCAGAGGGCAGCCCCTGTGTGCCCGTGCAAGGCATGTGCATCACTAACAAGCCGCTGTCAGGCTCCCCCATCCAGCGTTGGCATCTTCTGCTTGACCATCTCATGCTTTGTAGGGTGAGTAGGGGGTGATCAAAACAGTCCATTTATCCAAGAAATATTTACTGAGGCTCTCGGGTGCCAGATGCTGGGCCGGGCGATGGCCATAAGTGTCAGCAAGACAAATACAGTGCCTGCCTTTGAGGCACACACGCTCTAGTGGGGAAGGAAAACAAAGGAAAAACACAACAGAGCAATAAATTCAGTGATTACAGCTGCGATGGGTGTTACAAAGAGGAGGTGGAGAATACCTAGGGTGGCAGAGGAAGAGGAAAGTGGGGTGGGAGTAGATTTAGATAGGTGGTAACAAAAGAGTCCCTGAGAAGGTAGCATAAAGAAAGACCTACAGGAAGAACAGGAGCCAGGTATGTGAAGACCAGAGGAAGAGCCATCCAAGCAGAGCAAATAGCACATTCCAGGCCCAGAGGCTGGGGATGGGGGGTGGAGGGGAGTGGAAAGAGATTCAGCTGGAGAGACAGGAGAGGACAGATAAAAGGGGTGGTAAAGCATTTGGATTTAATGCCATGGGAATTCATTGAAGGGTGCCAAGCTGCACATAACTGCTTACAGTTTTAAAAGCTCACTTTTATAAAAAAAAAAAAAATTATAGAAAATAGATGGAAGGGGCCAAGAGTGGAGTAGGGAGGTAGTTACAGTCTTTCAGGCAAGAGGCGATGGTGGCCTGGACTGGGTGTTGACAATGCAGGTGGGAGAGGCCAGATTTCTGATGTATGTTAGAGACAGAATGAGTGGGGTCTGCTTCTGCATTAAGAAGGGTGAGGGTAGTGGAGGACTTGAGGCTGATTCATGGAGATTGATTTGAGTAATTGGAAGGATGGTGGTGATGTTTACTATGTCAGGGAAAACTAGAGGTGAGGCAGGGCTGGAGGAAAGGACAGATTTGGGAAGGATACTCAAGCTCCTTCTGGACCTATTAACATGTCTGTGAGGCAGCTACATGGAGATGTCAAATGAATAATTGGATATATGGGTCTGGACATCTGCAAAGAGGCTGGGGTTGAGATACAAAATTGAGAATCGTCATCATGAAGACAGTGCTTACGCTCAGGGTGCCATCTAGGCATGGCGTGTACGAAGGAACGGAGGAGTGTCAGCAGCCGGCTAGGACAAAGCCACGCCCTGAGGTGTGAGTGGGCTCACAGTGAATGCTCCTGTGGCTAATCACACAGGGAAGGGGCCATTTGGTGCAGCCGTTACTTCCCTCAGAGACTGAAACCCAGGAGTGGGGTGCTGCAGTCCCCTCATCAGACAGAGTTTGCATTTCAGCAACTCAAGATGCCTTGCTGGGGCTCCCAGGTAAGAGGAATACAGAGAACCTCTGCCACCTGGAAGCAGGTGTGCACCCCACAGGCAGACCCAAGGCACCCTGACGACTCACATTTTGTGAGTTACATTACCAGTTACATGTTACTCTTTCTGCTCATTTCCCTTTTGTTATCTTCAAGCTTTTAAACAAGCTTTGTATAAATGTCCACCTTGGGGCCGGCCCGTGGCTCACTCGGGAGAGTGTGGTCCTGATAACACCAAGGCCACGGGTTCGGATCCCATATAGGGATGGCCGGTTAGCTCACTTCAGTGAGCGTGGTGCTGACAACACCAAGTCAAGGGTTAAGATCCCCTTACCGGTCATCTTTAAAAAAAAAAAAAAAAAAAAAAAAACGTCGACCTTGGTCTGTGCTTTACCATGGGACATTAAACAAAAAAAAAATGTGTCTACACTGGTGTTGAAGATTTCAAGGGATACTGAACCTCCAAGTCCCACATGGTCATAGCAGCAGCCAGTAGTGAGAGGCCCTAAGGGGAAGGTGGGCCTCTTTTTCCAGAGTAAGTGCATCAGTTTCAGTCTCTCTTCTCCACGTGGTAGGGCTCCTTCCATAGCCAGCCTTAAAGGAGCTGGTTTTAATGTTTTTGAAGGGAGCTAGTCTTTTTTTACAGCTCCCCCAGCTCCCACCCCATTTGATTGTGCGCTCCTCAAACTGACATACTTTGTCTTTGTACCCCTAGTGTCCAGGAGGGAGCAGGAACTCCATAAATGTTAATAGCTGATTGAATGTCTACAAGACTTTGTGAGACATGCTATGGTTCCTCAAAGAGTTTGCAATCCAGCGATGGTGATCAGATGTATACACGAATGCACGGCAGAGTGTCAAAAGCACTGGAGGTGACATGAAAGAGCTGGGAAGTACTATTTGGTCACAGGCAAGGGAGAAATTATTCCAGTGTGGGGACATCAAGCTTGGAACAGACTTCGTGGAGGAGAAAACATATGGCTGGGCCTTGAGGGCTGGAGAGAATTTCCGTAAGTGGGATGAGTAGGAGCTAGGGATACATGCCATGCAGAAGCACCAGCGACAGCAGAGGTGGGGATGGGGGGCTGGGCATTCCGTCTCCTCCATGCACGACCAGTAATGAGGCTTGTTGCAAGGATAGTGGAGGAAGCATCTAAGGCATGGAATTGTGTTGGGGCCCCACTGCAGAGCTCTAAAAAATGTCTTTCTCAGTGGGCAAGGGCTCTCTCGTCTCGAGTCAAACAAAAAATATCAGTCAATCGTTCAATCCCAGTGAACCCTGATAGCTCATATTGGCTTGTTATGGTAAAAATATTTCTCAGCAGTCAGACCTGTTAAACCCTAGAATGGGCTAATGTCAGTGGCAGCTTTAGAAAATCTTTTGCTAGAGATTTTTATACCTAAAATAGATTTATCATTAGTTGATGATTTCCTGTGGCCTCTCTTTAAATCATGGGAATGAACTATACAAGCTCCCAAATTCTATGTTATTCAATTGAGTTCAACAAATATTTAAGTGTCAGCTTTGTGCATGACACTGGGCATTGCTATGACTGAATTCCCCTCAAGGTGCACCTCTTCCAGTGATCCCAATCCCAACAGACAACACTTCCATCTGATTTGGTTGCCCAAATCAGAAACCTAGACTAATCCTCGATTCCTCACTCTCCCTCACCACTCACATTCAATTCATCCCCAGTCCCTATCATTCCACCTCCCTAAAACATCTCTGGAATTTGTCCACCTCTCTCCAATCTCCCCATCCTGTTCCAATCACTAGCATCTCTCCTGTGGATTGCTGCAATTATCTAAACGATCTCCAGGCCCCACGCTTGGCTTGCTCCAATCCATCCCGCACACACTGTCTTTCTGAAGTGGAGGTCTGAAAGCATGTCACTCTCCTGCTTCATATTTCTTGTGTGGGCTCTGGGCTTCTGGGAGAGGCAGGAGGTGTGGATTCTGAGCCAGACTGCTGAGATCATCCGGTGCACTTGAATTCCAGCGCTGCTGCATGCCAGCTGTTTGACCCTGGGCGAGTTACGGAGGCACTCATTGCAGTTTTGTCACCTGTAAAAAGGGGATCATAGCAGTAATTCAGTTTGGAGAGTTGAGAGGGTTAAATGAAGCTGGGTCTTCCCTCTTCCATGAATTCTCACATTTGGAGTGCCCCAGTCTCTTGTCCTCTTCCCTCTCCATGCTCACTCCCTTTGCCATCTCTACTGCTCTGGTGGCTGTAAATACCATATGCTGAAAATGCCCACATTTAGATCTGTACCTCTGGCCTCTCTCCTGAGCCCAAGATTCACATGGCCAGCTGCTTTCTCAACATCTCCACTTGGATAACTAATGGAGCGAATAGACATATTAAACTTAGCATGTCTAAAACTGAACTGATTATTTTCCCCTCAAATGTTGTTTCCACCCATGGTCTTTCTAATGTCAGGAATGGAGCTGTCCTTCCAGATGCTAAAGCTCCCATCCTGCTGGCTCCGCTCTCAGACTGTGCACATAATCCAGCTCTTCCTCACCATCTTCCTAGCCACATCATCCATCATCTGTCACCATCATCATCTCTCACCGAGATTATTTCAGTGGCCTCCTAACTGGTCTCCTTATGCCCTAGTCTCTCCTCAACCCAGGGGATTGACAAATCAGATCCTGTCACTCCTTCATTCAAACCCTCCATGGGCTCTCCATTTCACAATGGCTACAAGCCAAAGTCTTTAAAATAGCTTTCAAGACTGTGTAATCAGGCCCCCCGACCTGTCACCTCGTCTCCTAGTCACACGATCATCCTGACTGTTCCTGGGACTCACCAAACATGCTCTGGCCTCAAGGCCTCTGCACTGCCTATTCCCTTTACCAGAATGCTCTTCCCCCAGACATCCCTGCTGCTAATTCCTTCACCTCCTCAAGTCTTTAACATGCTCTGGCCTCAAGGCCTCTGCACTGCCTATTCCCTTTACCAGAATGCTCTTCCCCCGGACATCCCTGCTGCTAATTCCTTCACCTCCTCAAGTCTTCACTGTTTCTTCTCAATGGAGTTTACTCTGACTACTCTTTAAAAACCATAACCAGCCCTCCAATCCCATGACACTCCTGATCTCTCTTCCAGTTTTTTTCATTGCACTTACCACCTTCTAACATAACTTTACTTATTTTGTTTGTTGATTATTATCCAACTTCCCCCACTAGAATGTAAAGTGTACTAGGGCAGGGACGTTTGTCTTTTGTTTGCTAGTGTAATGTATCTGTGCACTGGAACATAGTTGGGCTCACTAAATATTTTTGGAATGAATGGACAGTGTGTGGCACACAGTGTTTTATAAATATTAACAATTATTACAAGGCTCAAAACCACCTGGCTCCTACTTACCTTCTTAATCTCAGCTCTGTGCACTCTTTCTTGCATTTTCTCTTAGCTGTTCTTCCACCTTTTCATCCGAGAAATCCATACTCATGTTCCAGTTTTAGTTTAGAAGCACTTGACTGACTCTGGGCCATCCCCCTCCCCCAGTACTCCTCCCACCCCACATGGACCCCTTGCTTCTCACACTATTGTAATTACTAGCTTCTCGTGTGTCTTACTAGCTAGACTCTTGACCACAGGGATGGTGCCTATGACAGCAGTCACTGCAGCATCCCCAGCACCCAGCACAGGCTCTCACAGTAAATGTTAATTCAATGAGTGAATGAGAGATGCTCACAGCAGCGATTGCATTTCTGTGCCTTAGACACACATTACTTGGTAACCACATGTTATTGTACCTCATGCTGTTTCTTACATAATAACAATTACTAATATTTTTCTAGCAATCCTCACTACAGCTCTGTGAAGTAGATACTATTAGTGTCCTTATTTGAGAAGTGAGGAACTTGAAGTTTAGAGTAGTTAAGGTAACTTCTCAATGTCACACAGCTGGTCAGTGTTGGAACAGGATTCAAACCCAGGCACTCTGGTAGCAGATCCCCTATGCTTACACAATGCCACATCATTCAGCCATTTTGCTTTTGGGTTTTCTCTTTACTTAGATCAAAATTAGCCAACTATCTGTCCTTAGCAGATATGGCAAAGAATAATCCACACCACCTTCAACAGCAGAGGTACTGCCACCCACACTCAATTTTACCAAAGTGAAAACTAAGGCCCAGGGAGGGTGATTCCCTCTTCTAGGTCAACATTATTACCATTGAGATAGGAGGTAATCAGTTTCCCCGGGCTCTGGTTTCAGGACACTCCTCTGAGTTTCAAGCCACTCCCCAAGGTCTTGGGCCCCTCCTTCTGACCCTCTAATGGAAGAGAGTTACTGTTGCTAATTGCACCTATTTTCCACACCAACATGGAGAAGTTGAGACCCCAAGGGGCAGATTTGTATCACTCGGGGGGCTGGGAATACTCAGCAAAAAGGAGTTATAGAACCCCAGTGGCCGAGCATGCTCAGTAGAGGGGAGTTTGTCCTCTGAATGACCTTCCACTAGAGGCACTAGAGAGCACTGAACTGTCTAGGTGTCTTCCAGTGGGTAGGTTGGAATTCAAAAGAGACCAGCTGTGTGTGTGCATGAGGATGTTACATAAGCGGGAACCACCCCCTTACTTAAATATTCATTAGGTAGTATGAGTATTCAGTAGATAACCAAACTATAAAAGTCAAACCATGTAGAAGGCAGGGCTGCTGCTGCTCACTCTCTCTACAGCCAGCCCAGGCATATTTCTTTCTTTTTGTATCAAATTTGCCTTTAGAAGGCTGTGCGCACTGTGGGGCCAGCCTGCTCTTTGTAAATGTGTATTTCTTAACTTTTGTATTAAACTCGCCATGGTTGGTTGATGGCTTTCCTGGAGCCCACCCGCACCTTGCAGAGAGATGTGTATATTGTACTTTTGTGTTAAGCTTATTTCTAAGGGGCTGTTGCCCAGTCTCTGGAGCCAGCCTACACTTTGTACTAAACCTGAAGAACCTGAAATGTGCATTTCTTACTTTTGTATTAAACTTGGTGCAGACCCCGCTCAGTCTCTGGAGCTAGGACGCACTCTCTCTGTGAAGCGTCTACTTCTTAACCATTACATTAAACCTGTTTTCACCTTGTATTGTGACTCTGTCCTTGAATTCTTTCCTGTGGTGGAGTCAAGAACGTGCTAGAGAATGGCGTGGGTTGAGGCCGGCTACCCCACCGTCCCAGACCCTCTTCTGGGGTATCACCATCACCACCACAGCTTGCCATTTTACCCAACACTTACAATGTGCGAGGAACCAGGGCAGATCCTTTCACACCTCATCTCACTTAATGACTGATTTTTCATTCAGCTGAAATTAAACCTTGTCTTCTGACTTATACTCCATGCCTTTCTGGATCAAGATGACTTGAACCACTTAAACTTAAAATAGCATCAAAGTTACCAGACCTCCAAAGCAAGTTGGAGACCCGCCCAACCCCTTCATTTTCAGATCTGGGAACCTGAAGGTGAAGGGTTTTGCCCAAGGTCAAGCAGGTGGTGGTCTCGCTGGGGCTGGAAGAGGCCTCCTGACAACAGGAAGCTGTGCAGCCGATCACGTTTACTCTACCCAATGCCCAGCAAGTAAATGAGAAGGCGCATCTCTTTCTAAATGCACTCATCTAACGGAGGGGAGTTATTACTGCTTATGGTTTATCACCCATGATGCGCTTTTATGTAAGCCGTGCCCCAGAAGTCACCCCCAACACACGTACACTTCGTAGCACCCTTGCAGGCGCACTCGCACTTAGGCAGGTGGCGGCCGCCCCGGCCCTTTGTGATTGGATGGTTGATTTTTTAAAATAAAATCACTCTTGGGAAGGAAATGTATGACTTTTTTCCCCCCTTAAATCCTCATTTTTTAAGAGAAAATCTTTTTGTTTTAGGAATACATGCCTAACTCCTAAGTGACCTGGGTATTAGAATCTCACTAATTGACATTATCTGATGTAATTTAGACCACATCTTGTAGAGTCTGTTCAACTTTGGATGTTAAAGAAATGGTAAGATAGTGAAATGACCTGGAAACCATACCATAGCATGAACAGTAGAAGGATCTTGGGGTTTGGCCCTGAAAGCTTATAGTTGTCTTTAAATAATGGCAGGGCTGTTGTGTAAACTTGCTCTGTAAGGCAGAGCTAGGGGGCAAATTTCAGCTTAACAAAAGAAAGAACTTTCTAATAATCAGAGCTGCCCAGGAATAGAATGAGCTTTCTCAAAAGGGTAAATTTCCCTTCACTGGATGAATTTAAGAAGGTTTACATGCCATCTCAGAGGTCCTGTTAGAGATGTTACTGACAGTGCTTGAAGTCACTGAATGACATGAACATTTCCTAAATCACTGTTGTCATCATGCATTCCATTTTACAGGGGCGGGCGGGGCCGGGCCTCTTTTCCTCGGGGAGCCTCGGCGGTGAGGGGAGCGACGTCGGAGATGGAGGCGGTGGAGTCACGGGGAGTGCGGCTGGCGCGGGATGGCTGGTGCTTCCTTAGCAGTGCGCAGGGGAGCTTCAGGCTCCTGCGGTACAGGAAGACTGAGCCTGCCTCGAGAGGTGGGAAGCTGGGGCTGCCGCACGGACGGGAGGGCGTTCTGGTGGCGTGGAACCCAGTATAGCTTCTTCTCTTTTTAGGGGTGAAATGTGCAGAGTCCTGAGGCTTTCGGACTGAAGAAGGCTCCGCCATGATCCATAGTCTTTTCCTGATCAACTCCTCTGGAGATATTTTTCTGGAGAAGCACTGGAAGAGTGTGGTCAGCCGTTCTGTGTGCGATTACTTTTTTGAGGCGCAGGAGAGAGCCACGGAGGCAGAAAATGTGCCTCCAGTTATCCCTACCCCTCACCACTATCTCCTAAGTGTTTATCGCCACAAGATCTTTTTTGTGGCTGTGATCCAAACGGAGGTCCCACCTCTGTTTGTCATTGAGTTTCTTCACCGAGTAGTGGACACGTTTCAGGTTCGTGAATGTAGGAAGTTTCATGTACGTAAACTGTAAAGTGTCTTTATAGTCCTGTTTCCATTGGATCCAGCCTCAGTTAAGAAACTTAAACAAAACAAAACAAAAAACGGACATTGCTCACTTGTTCTCCCATCTAAGACTTTTGTTTCTATTTATTGAATTGGCTGCATCCACAATGACAAATTGAACACTTCTGAACCCGTTGCATGAAAAAGCCACCCTACTTGATATTGTGTGCAGTCTTTGTAATTCTGGTCCTACTGTTTGCTCATAAATTAGAGGAGTTTAGGTTTTTTTATATGGTAAGCTCGATGCAGCTCAAAGCATTGTTAGCTACATTGTTTTCGGTTGCATTAGAAAGTGATGTGTGTGAAATTTTGTGAAAGAAAAAGTAGAAAAAGCTAAGTAATGCTTATTTTAAATGTCCCCGGCAGCAGTAACCTGTGAACCCATGCTTCATCCTGGGTTTGGGGTGGTTATCCATAGCATGTGAGTACTAATGGTGAGCTCTTGTTGCAAACGTGAGATTGGGAAGCTGTACCGGTAACATTTAAGTGGCACGTTTTACAAGATGCAGTTTTCATTTTGAGTTTTTCCTTTGGGAATAGATTTGATCTTGGGGGTCGGGGATACAGGGTGTAGGGAAGGTAGGTTATACCAGGATAGAGCACCATTTCTAGCACAGGATGATAGACTATTTAGATTCAGACAGTGGGATCCTCTGTCTAACAGAATAACTCAATTTCTGTTGTGGTTATTTGCATAACTCAAAAGATAAATGAGAAGCAGGGACCCTTTGGTTTAACTTCTGTGTCATGTGAGGTCTGGAATTAGTCACATGAATACAGGATTTGTGGAACTGGAGAAGAGAATGAGGATGCAGACATTACGATAAAAATTAAAAAGCAAGTCAGAGAGTCCTTTCATTTGCAGTCATGTCTGTATCACATGTCTAGAGCAGCTTTCATTCCCAAGGGAAATGTGTTTTATAAGTTTTTTCCTATAAATACTGTCTGATAATACTATTATTCTGGGACTCCAGTTTTCATATGGCATAGTAGCTCCTTTGCACAATGAAAACCTAAGAATTATAAGCCGCAGTATGTGGAAGAACTAGAAGTAGAAGAACCCAGTAGCTATGATCTTAAACCACTCTAAATGGGCCTGTTTGTGATTTCCACATATGATACTTTACCCATTCTAAGCTTAACAGCTCCACTGGTGAAACTCAACAGCTGTTTGTTAGCACCATACCAATATTATGTAACTTATTACGAGATGGGAAGTGGGAAAAATTGTTTAATCTGGTTGAAACCACAGAGGAATTAGGGAAAGCAGAGTCAAGTTTCTAGTTTGAAAGTCTGGTACTTCAGAGCTTGTCATTTTTGCAGGAGTTGTCAGAAATAAGTGGATACTCAGTGACTTCAGTGTCTTACTTTGTGAGTTCGCTCTGGCAGCGCCATTTTTCTGTACTAGAGTGTGACGGGAGAAGTCCAGCTATAGAACTGCAGCACGTTTGCTGTAGCACTTTCTCATTTTACATGATGCCTAGTTTATAAAACTTAATGAAGTGTTTTGTTGATTTTTTAAAATAAAATCACTCTTGGGAAGGAAATGTATGACTTTTTTCCCCCCTTAAATCCTCATTTTTTAAGAGAAAATCTTTTTGTTTTAGGAATACATGCCTAACTCCTAAGTGACCTGGGTATTAGAATCTCACTAATTGACATTATCTGATGTAATTTAGACCACATCTTGTAGAGTCTGTTCAACTTTGGATGTTAAAGAAATGGTAAGATAGTGAAATGACCTGGAAACCATACCATAGCATGAACAGTAGAAGGATCTTGGGGTTTGGCCCTGAAAGCTTATAGTTGTCTTTAAATAATGGCAGGGCTGTTGTGTAAACTTGCTCAGTAAGGCAGAGCTAGGGGGCAAATTTCAGCTTAACAAAAGAAAGAACTTTCTAATAATCAGGTTTGGCCCTGAAAGCTTATAGTTGTCTTTAAATAATGGCAGGGCTGTTGTGTAAACTTGCTCTGTAAGGCAGAGCTAGGGGGCAAATTTCAGCTTAACAAAAGAAAGAACTTTCTAATAATCAGAGCTGCCCAGGAATAGAATGAGCTTTCTCAAAAGGGTAAATTTCCCTTCACTGGATGAATTTAAGAAGGTTTACATGCCATCTCAGAGGTCCTGTTAGAGATGTTACTGACAGTGCTTGAAGTCACTGAATGACATGAACATTTCCTAAATCACTGTTGTCATCATGCATTCCATTTTACATAGTGCTTCATAGTTTACCAAGCACTTCCACACATGTTATGGTTTAATCCATCATGCTTAGTTCTGACAACATTCCTGTGTGTCCAATGACATTATCCTGATTACAGCATTGAAGAAATAAGGACCCAAATTAGTTAACATGACCTAATCTAATAAGTAACAATTAAGATTATAATCTAGGTCTTCTGATTTTGAATCCAGTGCTTTTTCTGTAGCCAAGATAATTTACTTTAATTTAGCCTTTTTAATAAAAGGATGAAGAATTCTTAGAATCCTAGCATCTTAGGTATGATCCATCCTACTTATTTATTTTTTTCCCTTTCAACTTGTATTCACTGCATAAATGTTAAGAAATAGCACAACAATAGGGGCTAAAAAGATTTTTATATACATTCTATGTCATATCAAGTGTTATTTTGCATAATTTTTTCAAATTCTTATTCATAAGCACATATAGTAATCTAGATTTAGTTTTGTATTCTACATGATTTATTTGAGGAAACTAGCCCAAAGAGGTTGACTTCCTCTAGTTTACAGAAGGTGCTAGTAATGACACCGGTACCATGAGGCAGTCCAGAGTTCTGTCCACCAAACCAGGCTGCCTAGGAGAACTGTGGGGATGCTCCCTTGCCTTGTGTGGAAGAGTACCTGGAAGCACTCAGTAAACAGGTGTGGACAGGACCAGATCCTTATTCTCAGGAGCAGTCTCTTATTTTTTATAGTTCTGAGTGATACGTGTATTATTATATCTTCGCCAGGATTATTTTGGAGTCTGTTCAGAGCCAGTGATCAAAGACAATGTGGTTGTGGTTTACGAGGTATTGGAAGAGATGCTTGACAATGGGTTTCCACTGGCTACTGAGTCAAACATCCTCAAAGAACTGATAAAGCCTCCGACTATCCTCCGAACAGTTGTCAACACCATAACAGGTATGGAGGAGGGGCACTGACAGAGAGTTGCCATCTGGGTGTGGCTCAGTACCCTGTTGTGCTTTGTTTTGAGTGGTTGTCTTTAGGGATCTCAAGTGTCCAGGTGCTTTAATTTTGCTGTTTATAGTCTTTGAGTATAACCTGAAATAGTATTTCTGTTATGTAGAGAATACCCTGATTTCAATGACAAAATGAAGTGTTCTCTTTAAAAAGAATTTTTTTTTCTGATTACAGAAGAAATTTTGGAAATACAGAAAAGCACAACGAAGAACATGAAAATCACTCTTAATCCCACCACATTTTTAACATACCAGTGTATATATTTCTCATCTTTTCTAGATGGTTGAATGATGGTTGGATAGAATGGTTTTAAACAGTAACATACATTTTTTAAACTTCTGTTAATATTTTGTAAGTCTTATCCCATTATGATATTCTTTTATCATTTTTTTTTTTTTCTACAGGATCCGAACCCGTGGCCTTCGTGTTATCAGCACCGCACTCTACCGAGTGAGCCACGGGCCGGCCCTCTTTTATCATTTTTAATGACTTTATAGTTTTCTTCCATATGGAATGGACCCTAAGTTATTTAGTCAATCCCTGTTTATGATGCTTATGATTTTTTGTTCTTTTAAATAACAAGGGATTAACATTCTTTAAATCTTTGTGCACATCTAGGATGATTTCTGTTCAGTACTAGAAATGGAAGTGCTGGGGAAAGGGGTATGTACATTTTAAGGACGTTAATGCATTGTGTCAAGTTGCCCTCCACAAAAATTATACTAAATTATATTTTTAGTAGCAACTACTATGCTGTTATCAAGCCCAGTGTTATTATTGTTATTAATTTTTAGAAACTTTGCAATTTGATAGTTTGTTGATATCTTGTTATTTACACACACTTTTTTTGTTACTAAGGAAGTTAAAACCTGTTCGAGTATTTATTGACTATTTTTCCTCTATTGTGAATTAACTTTTTGTGTCCTTTGCCCATTTTTTTGTGCCTTTGTTTTTTTTTTGGTTGTTTTTTGGTTTTTTGTTTTTTGTCAGCTGGCTGGTATGGGGATCAAACCCTGGACTTTGGTGTTACTAGCACCATGCTCTAACCAGCTGAGCTAACAGCCAGCCTGCCCGTGTTTTTTAATTGAAATGTTTTTCTTTTTTCATACTTATTTAAAGAACTTCTTTCATTTAAGGAAGTATCATGTATATTTAAACTATCATGTATATTGTCATTTAATATTCTACATGATGTTGTTTAGCCATATCTTAAATGTTTTGATTTAGTCAAATTAATCATTCTACCTCATTAGGTTTTACGTTTTGGGTCTTGTTTAGTGTGTAAACAAGAGTTTTCATGGAATTTGACAAACTGATTGAAAAATACGTTTTAAAAAGTGCACGAATAACCAGGACAGTTTTGAAAAAGAAGTACAAAGCAGTTGGAAGGATTTGCCCTCTGAAATATCAAGACATATTAAATTCATATGGTGCTAAGACAAAAATTCATTGAGTAGACATACTAAAAGAGCCAGGACAGTTTTGAAAATAAATTTTTTTTAAAAAGAGCAAAACAATATGTGTCATAACAGATACAAGATATATTGTGAAGTTTTGCTAATTCATAAATATGGTTTTGACTCAGTAATAGAGAAATACATTATTGGGGTAAAATAGAATGTCCAGAAACAAACCCTTGCTTTTATAGGAATTTGATATAGATAGTTGTGGTCATAAGTCAGTGGATCAAGGACCAGTTGTTGAATATATTGTATTAGGATAATCAGCTTCAATATGGAAAAAAAATTAAGTTTCTCCACTTTATACTATATACAAAGGGAATTCCAGCTAGATTAAGAAATTAAACAGAAACAAACTTTATAATTACTGTATTAGAAGAAGACATAGGAGAATGTCTTTTTGATCTTGGAGAAAAGAAGGTCTTGTATAAAAGTATTTTCTTCTAGTTCTTTTATGGTTTTATTTTTATATTTAATTCTTTAATCCATTTTAAAATTATCTTGGTATACAGTAAGCCGTTATTTCTCCAAAACAGTCAGTTTTCTTAGCATCATTTACTGAATAATTTATCCTTTTTCCATATTTTAAAATGGTATTTTTATCTTACACTAAGTCATTCTGGATTCTTGGTATGTTTTTAGACTTTCCTGCCTTCTTACCATACTGCCTTAATTATTATAGCTTGATGATATATTTTAATACATAGTGCCGCCTCTTAAGAAAACAGATTTGATGGTTTTTAAAAATATTCTAAGCTCATTTGAAGCTTTAAAGGCTTTGTTAGTGCCTGAATCATTTATGAGTATTATGAAGTCATTTAAGCCTGTATGCCACTTAAATCTAGAAAAAGATACCTAAGAACCACTATTGAAAAGCTGAAATGTTTTGCAAACATGCTGAATATACGTGTTTAGTGTTTCTTTCTTTAGATTGAAAAGATCCAGACAATGGAAAGTAGAATTTAAATTAGTTATAGTATTGTATTATTTTAGTATAAAACCTTTGAATTAAAAAATTTTTTTTGATGCCTGTTGGGGGAAAAACAAGTTAGGGAATTGATCTGCAACACTGAAGGACTGGGAATGATCTAATTTGTATTTTTTCTACATTTGAGTATTGGCATGAGACAGATCATGTTGATTTAGACATTTAATACCTACTATAAATGTACCTGTTATTAGTCCATTTTGTGTTGCTATAACAAAATACCTGGAACTGGGTGATTTATAAAGAAAAACGAAATTTATTTGCTTATTGTTTCTGATTCTGGGAAGTCCAAAGTCCATCTGGTCGTGGAGACAGTGTCCCAGAGATCTCACATTGCAAGGTGGTAGAAGCAGAGAGAGAGAAAGAAAGACTCTCTTCTTTTAAAGCCCTCAGAACCATGCCCCTGACCACCATTTTTAATCCATTCACTACTGCATGGTCCTACAGTCCAATCACCTCTTTAAGGTTTCACCTTTCAATTACCATAATAGGATTTCCCATACCCTCAACAGTCACAGTGGGGGCTAAGTTTCTAATACATGAAGCTTGGGGGACACAATTCAAGCTTCAATGAGTTTTGGGGGGACAATTCAATCCACTGCAGTACCCAAGAACCTACCTCAAGCTAGAATACTGTTTTTACTCATGAAAATTTTATACCTCTGTGTGATTACAAACCCTACTGGAAGCCAATACATTATTTAAGCTGCAAGCTATTGTAGAATTTGAGATGCTAAGGTCAGGTTACTTTCAAAACCAAAGTATGATATCTGTTTCTCAGGTAACTTTTTTTTAAACCTTTATTCTGCTTAAGAAGGCAGACCAGATGATGACGGGTTTTTAAAACAGATTAGATTAACCTATATAGAAGTTGGGAAAAATCTCATCTTGTGTTTGAAAGCTCTTTGAGTGCATGAGTAGTGAGGAGCATAGAGACTTCTGGGGAGTGTCCTGTGGTTGTTAGAATCAGATTGGTATTAAAGTACAGTAATGTTAATTATTTCAGGAAGCACCAATGTGGGTGACCAGCTTCCCACTGGGCAGCTGTCAGTGGTGCCTTGGCGGCGGACTGGAGTGAAATATACCAACAACGAGGCCTATTTTGATGTAATTGAAGAGATTGATGCCATTATTGATAAATCAGGTAGGTGCTTTCGTGTGTTCTCAGAAATATGAAAATAGAAAGGTCATTCATTTTAATTTATTGCCTACTTTGTGTTAAACGCTGTGCCAGGTCCTGGGAATGGAATTTAATGTTACTATGCAGTCCAGTGTTTGTCTGCCGCTTGTTTTAGAGATCTTATCCTCTTGTATAAAAAAGAGAAGTAACAGGCTGGCCTGTGGCTCACTCGGGAGAGTGTGGTGCTGATAACACCAAGGCCATGGGTTTGGATCCCATATAGGGATGGCCGGTTAGCTCATTGGGTGAGCGTGGTGCTGACAACACCAAGTCAAGCGTTAAGATCCCCTTACCGGTCATCTTTAAAAAAAAGAAAAGAGAGAGAGAGAAGTAACAAACTAATCTCTCGATGATTTGATTTCCTTTTGGAAAGTATTTGACTCCCCATTCTGATGGCAGAACTAAAGTTGTAATCACTGATATTTAGGGAGCCTTCTTTTCTCTCTATCCTGAACTAGGTAAATATGACTAGCAGCCCTAGAGTTTAGACATTTGTAGAAAGTTCTCTTCAAATTAGTGAACTTATTCATACAACAAATGTTTATTGAAAACTTGGTTATATAGCACAGTGCTGGATAGTGGGCATTTGGTGATGAATAAGACATAGTCTGTGGCCGTAGCAAGTGTAATTAAAGTCTGGTGAGGGAGAGAGAAAGGAAAGAAGGTGGAGCATGTGAGAGGTGTCGCACCGATTTTGAGCAAAGTGGACAGAGAGGTGACAGTATTTGTGTTTCATCCATGGAAAGAACAGAAGTTCTTGAGACCTGCATGGACTTGGGAGCAAAGTGTGGACAAACACTCTCAGATAAGTGAAATACTCTTGGGAACTATATGACTGGGTCGAGAGTCACGGAAAGAGAAGCAAGTGATGCTGCTCAGCTTCTCATATTTGCCCACATGTCCATCAGCAGTAGAAAGGATGAATAATTTTTGATGAGGTCACATAGTAGAATACTATACAGTAGTGAAAAAGGGTGAATTACTGATACATCCAGCAACATGAATGAACCTCACAATATTGAGCGAAAATGTCAGATGCATAAGATTATATACAGTGAGGGATTACATTTATGTGAAGTTTGAAAACAGACACAACTTAATCTAAGGTAATAAAAGTCACAATTTGGGGGGTGCAGATTAACTAGGATAGGCAGAGAGAGGGAGCATGCTGGGCTGCTGGAAAGGTTCCATATCTTGATGTGGATAGTATTTACATAGATGTGTACATATTTAAAAGTTCACTGAACAATACACTTAAGATTTTTGCATTTTACTGTTTTACCTCAATGAAAAGGTAAAAAAATATATATATTGCTGGACAGATCATAAAGAGCCTGTATGCCATTTTAAAGAGGATGGTTGGGAGCAATTGAGGAGTCTTATGTTGGGGAGTAACTTGATCACATTTGTAGGTTAGAACTGTCAGTCCAGTTGCAGTGTGGGATAGCTTGAAGTGGGGTGAAACTAAAGGCAGGGAAAACATTTAGGAGGCTGTTGTGAAGTTGAGGCACAAAATGTAGATCTCCATGATGGTGGTGACAATGGGGAGGAATGAATATATCTAGAGATGTAAGTCCTAAAAAAGAGGGATTGAGAATTGACTGGAAATGGGGACCGAGAACGTAAAAATAGTCAAGGGTGCATCCGTGTTTCTGGCTTAAACAAGAGGGTAGATGTCATCAGAAAGACATGGAGAATAGGAGGAGCAGTCCAGGGAGTAAGAATGGGTTCACTTTTCGACAGGTGGAGTTTGAAGTACCTCTATGACATCCAGGTGGAGATGTCCCACTAGGCAGGGGTGAGGCTGGACTTGAAAAATAGGAAACAATTGGCCATAAATGAAAATTGAAACCTTGGGAAATAGGTAAAGTAACCCAAGGAGAGAGTGTGGAGTGAAAGAGAAGTTCAGAACTGTGAAAAAGCATAGACTTTTAAGAGAAACCTGCAAAGAAAAAGAAACCTTCAGAAGATACTAAGGAAGAGGTGGGAAATAGGAGAAGACAGGAGAGGTGAGGAGCGTTTGAAAAGGAAGAAGTGGTCAACAATGACAAGAGAGATCCTGTAGGATAGAGCCAAAAGTGTTTTGACTTAGCTGCAAAGTTCATTGGTGACCTTAGGGAGAGCAGTTGCTGATGGGAAATTTTCTGAGCCATTGGTTAAGATAGTGGCACTCTGTTTGATTCTGGTACTAGGTGGGAAACTCCTTAGGCCAATAAGTATCTCGGTCTTTTATCCCCGTTACTTCATCATAGTGTCTCATACTTCATATGCAGTTAATAAATATTTGGAAGGATGGACAAATGGATTGGATAAATGAATTGGATGGCTGGACAGAAGGAAGAAAGGGAGAGAGGGAGGAAGAAAAGAAGGGAAGGAGGGAAGAAATAAGCTAGTTGGGAAGGACAGAGAAGTGTTCAATCGTCTCATATTCTTTTTGTCTTATTCTGGTCTCAGGTTCCACAATTACTGCTGAGATCCAGGGGGTGATTGATTCCTGTGTCAAGCTGACTGGAATGCCAGACCTTACACTCTCCTTCATGGTAAAATCCTGGGCTAGAGATTGAGTTCTTGGGATGAGAAATTAAATGCTTCTGGAAAGATAGAGTGGTGAGAGTGGAATAGAACAAGAAGAACTAATTAGGACAGCCACAAAGCTTAGACTGGGCTTGAATTTTCTATAGATAACTACAGAATTTGTGTGTGTGTGTGTGTGTGTGTGTTTTAATAAAAAAATCTACATTTCCTTCAGGAAATAACAGATGTTTAACTCACACTTCCTGCTCTTCCTTGCCTGACACCCACAGAACCCCAGGCTGCTGGATGATGTCAGCTTCCACCCTTGTGTTCGTTTCAAGCGCTGGGAGTCCGAGCGCATCCTCTCCTTCATCCCTCCTGATGGAAACTTTCGCCTGCTCTCTTACCATGTCAGTGCACAGAAGTAAGCAGCTCTTATAATTAGGGATGGAATCTGTCTTTATATATGTATGTGGAAACAATATCTGTAGTGATTAAGAATGCAGGCTCTAGAGTTACCTGGGTTCACATTCCAGCTTCTGTAGTTACTAATTGACTAACCTTGGGTGAGTTGCTTAACATCTCTTTCTGTTTTCTTATCTGTAAATCAAAAATAATAAAAGTACCTTGTTATAAGGATTGAATAAGAGAATATAAGTAGTGCTTAACACAAAATAAGTTCTCATTAAGTTTGCTGCTGTTATTTTTCATTGTTTTTATATGTCTAAACAAGAACTTTTTTTCTCAAATTAGAATACGGGCATACCTGAGTTCAGTTCCCTCCACCCATTAAACTATTCTATGGAAAAGCATTAAATGCAGTGATTTTTTGGTCTTGAACATTCTCTTTAATTTGGAGTCTAAAAGCTTTTGGAAGCATTATTTTATAGTAGAAAGTATGCAGACTAAAGAGAGCCAGGAGACCTTAGCACCACCATTGCTTTCGTGTGTGATTTGGAATAAATCATTCAGGAAAGTATCTGCTTGCTTGAGGTCAAAGTCTCGGAATCAGACTGCCCGTACTTAAATCCCACCTTCAGTGCGTATATGACCTTAGACATATTACTTAGATAAGTCATTTAACCTCAATTAAATGTGAGGACATCGGTGTTCATCTGTAAAATCAGTACCTACTTCATACTCACTAGGAGGATTAAATGAGGTAAGGATTAAACGGACAGAAAGCATTTAGCATAGTGACTGTCACATAGGAGTACTCAATAAGTGTTAGGAATGTTATTACTTCAGAAATATTCTGTGACTTCTCTGAGTCTCTTCCCTCTCCTGTGAAATCATGACAGCCTACCTTACCTTTTGTGAGGATCAAATGAGGTCAGATAAAAGCACCTTTAAGAAATTATGAAAGGACTGTCAGGTATGAGCATTACTCTCCCTAGTACAAATAGTGTTGGTCACATGTCACAGATTAAAGCATTTTTGTTCATTATGCCTTTTTCATTGTAGGCTTGAATACTCTTTGATTTTGTTTATATTATTCAAAAGAGTTATTAGAAAAGTTAGTTTACTTACTAGACAGCATCTTGGCTTTTCAAAAAAAATTAAAGTTTACTGGGTTCGTTTTTTAAGATAAGGAGTAAAGAGTAGGGAAATAAGTAGGGGAGAAAAGTCTGCCAAAAAGGAAAGAAAAGCATAATGTGAAAGAAGGAAATGTTACCATTTTTCCAGTACATTGTCGAAGTAGACTTTTTGTCTCTCTCTCTTCCAGTCTGGTTGCAATTCCAGTGTACGTCAAACATAACATCAGTTTCCGGGACAGCAGCTCACTTGGACGCTTTGAAATAACAGTGGGACCCAAGCAGACCATGGGGAAGACCATAGAGGGAGTGATTGTTACCAGCCAGATGCCCAAAGGAGTCCTGAATATGAGCCTCACTCCATCACAGGGAACACACACATTTGACCCAGTCACAAAGGTAGGGGAATAAGCAGGACATTTTAAACTGCTGATGTTAAGTAGAAGTAACTCTGCAGGAGCTCCCCACATGTAATTTATGACTTGTTTTGAAAGGTGAGATTAATCAAAAGGACATTGTTTTCTACCTTGAGATAACTTATGGTAACAAATAGGATTCTCTATTGAAAAACAGAGAGCAGCTTATAATATTGTGAACAGGTGCCTGAGATTCGAGCTCATCCACCTCAGATGAAGGTTCCTCTGTAATTAATTATCTTATTGGAAAGACCACTTCTTTTTTGTTTTCTTTGAAGATGCTGTCTTGGGATGTAGGAAAAATAAATCCCCAAAAGCTACCAAGTTTGAAGGGGACCGTGAGTCTTCAGGCAGGAGCTTCTAAACCAGATGAAAATCCCACAATTAACCTGCAGTTTAAAATCCAGCAGCTGGCCATTTCTGGTAAGTGACCCGCAGCTCATGCGGCTTTGAAGGGAACAGAAATGGCTTTTTTTCCTATAAGGCATGGATATCAGGAAGCCTTCCCGTGGCTCTTTATTTAAAAGGTTTGGTTTTGTTACTTGATATGTAATCATTAGTAAAATCTTTTCCAGCACATTTCTGGGAAGTTTACAATTTTTACTTTGAAGTTGGCCTAAGTAACCTCTTAAAGTATCTAGAATGCAAGTGAGAAAGAAACAGTATTAGTAGACAGAAGTGTTCCCAGGCCTTTGTTGGGTCATCCTAGGGTTGTTAATTTCAGGCTTCCAAGGTTTTCAGTATGAGAATGCTTCTGCATTCCCAGCTGGTAACTGAAAAGAATAATTTCTACTTCTTTCTCTCAGTTGGAACTGTTGGGGCTATACAGGTCAGTCCCCTGTAGTCTGCACCTGCCTTAGGATGACAGTAATAATAAGTTACTACTTACTGGGCATTTGCTATGTGCCAGGCACTTTCTAAAGCTCTTTTCATGTATTATTTAATGTTTAGAACAACGCTGTGAGGTACAAAGGAGGTGACTTTAGCTGTATATGAAGTTCCAGTTTTTCTTTACCAACAGGCCTTGTCTAATTTAAGTGATTAGAATTCATTTCAATTATAAGCTTTTCCATCTTAAAACATTAAACTATAAAGCTCTCTACAGTGTATTTTATGCTTAGTACGGTGAGAATACTTAGGATGCATTCATTTATTCATTTTTCATTATTCATTTCGTTATGATTTATTACATTTTAATTCATTTATTTTAATTAAATCATTTACTCAGTCCAATAACTTGGTCTTATTTTTTCCTCGCTCTCATCCCAGTCTGCATATCACATTCTGCACTTGCCACTTCAGGAGCGGGTCTTCTTGTGGGGTAGGCTTCTTGTTGGAGCAGTTTTCAGCATATGTCCCAAGAGCAGAGACTGTTCACTCTAGAAGTGGTTCCTTGTCACAGCTATCTTTATCCCATTAATCTTTTTGAACTGAAATGAATGGAAACACTTATGCTACCTTCTTCTTTTGAATAATACTCATGTCTTGTTCTTCCTCCCTCCATCCTTTCCTTCCAGGACTCAAAGTGAACCGTTTGGATATGTATGGAGAAAAGTACAAACCCTTTAAGGGAATAAAATACATGACCAAAGCTGGAAAATTCCAAGTTCGAACGTGAAGGGAGAGTTTTGCAGAAGGAACAGTCGTGAACACTTTTTCATTTCTTGTCTAAAAGTAAAAAATGTCAGCCTGTCTCCTAGGTCAGTCCCCTTCTGGACCTACCTGCTCCCTGTTTTCCTCTGCCTTCAATGCCATGGGACTAAGCGAGAGAGAGGAGGGTCACCGTGGAGAGCTGGACAGAACCGAAACACGGTCAGCACCAACTCAGCTCTCCAAGAAGAGATGCCTGAGGGAGGACAGAGACACTGGACACCACATTCACTGTTTTTAACGTAGAAAAAGACTAGCATTTGTTGCTTGCTAGGCTTTAATGATCTAAAGCCAATGAAAGACTTTTTTGTCGAATTTTTTTTTAAGGTAGAAAGATTAGGAAGAAAGAAAGGTTGGAAGTAAAATGAGTGTAAGTCTTAGAAAGGCCAGTTAAGGATCTAATCTGTGAGGGAGAGAAGGGAGGAAATAGTATTAAGGAAGAGTCGTGCGGAGACATAGTAAAATGAAAGATTGTCAAGAGCAGTGATGAGACTCCACCTTAAGGAGGGTTGGGAAGAATAAAGTGGAGTTGGTTTCTCATCCCTCTACTGTCATATGAAAAGCATTTGTTTTAGAAATGAACAGGAGACTTGTAAAGTCGAGTCCACTATTGACGTGGGAAACTCCGGTAGAATCAGGTTTTCCCTTAAGTCTGTGATGATGCCAGACTAGTTTTCAGATGCTGTCACTTGCCTTCAGCATTTGGTCATCTTCAGTGAGCAGGTGACTTGCCCTCCTCCTGTGGTGGTTGCCTAAAATGCCTCTTTCCCTAACCCAAAACAGTGGTACTCACTTCACTTTATAGAACCCACCAGCGTTTTTCCTGTAACCTTATTCTTCCATAGGATTTTCTAAAAAGTAGGAGAGTTTCAGAAAAGTCAATCCCATAACCCCCAGTGCAGCCAGATGTGTGTCATGATATTGCAATAGAGATGGCCAAGTCATTTTCTGTGAAAGGAGACCACAGCCATAACCAAGTGATCCCATATTTACATTCATCAGGGCTAGATTGGTATTGGATCCAAACCTTCCTGTCTGAAACTTTCCCATCTGCAGCCCTAAGTAAAAATGCTCACCACTGAGGCATGGCTGATCCTTGAAGCTGCGTGTCAAAGTTATCCTTTCCTCAATAGTTTGTTCTATACCCTAGTCTATATTTATTAACCATAGATACCTACTAGTCCATTTTTGCTTTAAGAATAAAAAAAAAAATCTCCTAAATTTGTGAATAAAATTCATGCTGTAGGAAGATAGGCCATGTTGATCTTGTGTAACCAGCCCAGTTTAAGAAACATGGCAACCAAAAGAATACTCTAGGCTTTCCCAATGGGTTGTTTTTATTCTAGTTATGTGTTTGTTACCCATTTAAATGTTTGTATAAAAGACAGGTTTTTAAACATTATTATTGCAGCTTAAGGAATGATACTGTGCTCTGCTTCGTGCATAGCATGGAGAAAAAGGAAGACCTATGCTGTCCAAGCCTTAGAACTTTAAAGCGCAGTTTCCAAATACTTGTGCGAAGTTTTTGCTGGTTTTATTTTTCTTTCTGGGAATTAGTTTTGCTTCACAGTGGAGTGGTTTGCTTTGTGAAAACCACTGTGAAGCAAAACTAAGTCCCAGAAGTAGAATATAAAACTAGGAGTTTATCCTCTGGGATAAACCGTGCTGTACACAATTGCACGTTTCCTGCTCTGTCACTCCGGAATTTGTCCTGGGTTTCTGTGCCCATATACACACCTACTGCGATGGGGAAACGTCTTTGCCTGTGGATTCCAGGATACTTGATATCACTTCTGGAGGCTCTAAAGGATTTTAAGGTTTCCTAAGTCACAGGAAACTACTAAGCCTGATCTCTGAAATTTTTTAGGTTTATAAGTACAGCTGTTTTATTTCCTAGAGGAAGTTGTTTTATTTCCTATTTCAAGGGAGGTACCTAAGAAGAAATAAAGTGTCTGGAGTATGGGACCTTAGCAGGCCTAAGCACATGTGAAGTAGCTTTCCCATCCTGTGTGTGGCAGACCTCAGGTGCTGCAGAGCACCTGCTGCTCCCCAGCAGCACGTCAGGTAGCACAGGTAGTGCAGAGTCTCAATGGAGCCGCCGGTTCTATGTTTAATGTGCAAAAGTAGCTTCTCTGTTTACAGCTTAATAAAGTTGAGTTTTACCAGTCCTCTGTGTCCTAAGAGCTTTGTGATAACTGCAGTAATGCTGTGCCATGAATGCCTCAGCAGAAGTGGTTAGTAAGGAATTCATGTACTTGGGGTGTTTACTACTTTTGTACAGCTGTGAAACCTGAGGCCATATGTATAGTTTGATTCTCTAGTCACCTCTAGAAGGTAGGGATGTTGATATGAATGTCATTTTTAAGGTTGTGGGAACTAAGGTCCTGATCAATTATTTTTCGCCACGGTGTAAAAGACAAAACCTTTAAAGCTGCAGGTGACTGTTCTAGTGCTTTCCCCATTCCCTGGACCCGCTTCTCAGGTTTATTAATTTAGGCATGAACAGGGCTTCAAGGTACTAAACACCTCTATTGTAGTAGAGATTTCTTGGAAGAGAAGGTGTTGGGAGTCTGTAAAGTGTAGACATTGATTGTTATTCCATATCTATTAATTTTCTTCTATAAACCTCATAGCCATGAAAATACTTTGACTTGTTTACTAACGATACATGTCCAGCATTTGTTAATACTCCATCCTCTCTCAGCTGTTGTTTGGTATTTCTTTTCCCTTGGCCTGGATGTTTTGGTGGTAGTATGTGACCAGTAGGTGGTGACTTAGTGCCATCAATACTAATTTTTTAAAATTGTTAGAATTTTTAAAAGGGAATTTAATTTGAAACTTAAACTTCCTCCAAGATCCTAAGTACTGGGGATTGTGTGAAGTCTTTGGCTTTTGAAGTGAAATATGGAACCCAAAGTGTATGACACGTCTTGGTAAGCAGATGTTATTGGTCTGCAGGAAGACAGCAGTTTCAGCAGTCTGAGTTCCTCTAGGTCTTTACCTTGAAACACATTGCATGGTTACTTCTTCCTCAGGTCTGCTGGCATCTGTTTGCTTTATTAACCAGCCAGGCATGGTAAGGAAATAACATTTAATTTCCCCTTGTGCCCATTCCCTTCCCCTGACAAGTTCTAGACATTTTATCCTAAATTTCCCTGTTTGCTTTATTAACCAGCCAGGCATGGTAAGGAAATAACATTTAATTTCCCCTTGTGCCTATTCCCTTCCCCTGACAAGTTCTAGACATTTTATCCTAAATTTCTTAACCCATTCTGGGTAGTGATGTGTTGCTCTTTGAGTGCATTTTAGCATAATTCAAATGAATCTGTCTTGCGGAGCTGGGGCTCTTCCCTGCAACTTGGCCATGGCCTCTTCTGAGTAACGGTCTTCATCTAGTCTGGTTTCCAGGACTGCACTCAGGAACGCTGGGGCCTTTTAGTTCTACTTTTCCTCCCCAGGAGGACTTACTGGTTCAGCTCATTCCATTAACCTGACTGTTGAGAGAAAAGCGTGTCATGGAAGGGGGAGAGCATGCAACCGGTTGGATTTCTGCCAGAGGCGCAGTGGCCAGGATTCCTGCTATCACTGTCTTCAAACCATGTTTTTCTGAAGTGATTGAGATGCATTTGTTTCTAGAATAAAATCTTGCAACTTGTGAGTGAGCAGTCTGAAGTCACAAATTTGTGACTTAAGTCTCTGCAGCCTCCATTTATTTAACTGGCCCAGAGACTTCAGCATTTCAGGGAAGTAGGCTGCGACACCCCCCACACCCCCAGTCAAGCTCTTGGACTTTAGACAATCTCTGTCTTTTGTGAGTTTAAACGGCATCTAAGAACCTCTAAATTGAGCAGTTCCCACAACCCTTCCAGAGACAGAGACAACTACGACCACCTTTGTCTTCTCCAGGAAGCTGCATCAGCACATACACAACAGCAAGCATTGCAACCTGGGATTTATTCTTGGAACTAGGGTGTTGGTGACAACAAAAGCTGTCAGGCAGCAGCCAGGAGGAGCATGGAGTGCATTTTGTGGGTGGTTAGAAAATAGTCTAAGCAGCATTACTTGAGGAACATACTTCTGTGAACTGATTCGGGAGTTAATTCTTTCTGATGAGCAGAAAAGCAAAATAGAATGGGGAAAAATGACCCAAATACTAGCTTCTAGGTCAAACTCACAATTGGGATGTTGCTGTGTTAGCAAGACTGTGCGTAGGCTCCTCGTCCTTTTATCGTGTCTCCTTTATCCCTTAAGCTGCCCTCCACTTTCCCTCAGTCACAGCGTGCTCAGCTCACCACTTCCCCAGGCAGAAATCCCAGTGGCCTCGCTGCCTGCAGAGTGAAGTGTGAGCTCAGTTTAGCGCTCGCTGCCATAATCCAATTCCAACCTATTCTGCTTTTCGTGAAGTTCGCTTTAGAGTCTACTGCTCATTCCTGCCCATATGCCCACTTTCCCTTTCACCTCCAGATCTTTCCAGATCTTTCTCCAGCCTTTTTTCTCACTGAGCCCACCCCACTTTTCTCCAGATCTTTCCAGATATTTTCATGTAGTGAAATTGTCTCAGGATTGCCTCTCCTGTACCCGTCCACCAGTCCAAACCTTACCCAATATAAGAGCCTTTCCTAATTCTATTTTTTTTCTTAAGACTCCCTAATCCCTCCTGCAATTGAATTTCAGTAAGTTTCTGCCACTTTGTGGCCTATCTTCATTCTATCCTGTTATCACCTTGTATGCAGCAAGTGTCTCATGTATGCTGAAGGAAGGAAGGAAATATTTCAAATGATTCAAAAAATGTGAACACAAATAACATGAGTAGATAAGCCGTGAGATACTACATATGTGACAGAACCATTCCACTCTGGGAAAAAAATGTGAAAAATATATTTGAATTTATTATTCACGTACACTATAATACAGGGTTGTGGCAACAAAGTAAAACTAAAATGGACTGATAGAAATATGTTAAAGCCTAGTTTATCTGTTATTAACATAATACAATTCTCCTGTTCTACTATAAAGTTTATAAGGAAAAAAGATTCACACTATACACAAAAGGAATACCTTCCCAGAGTTGTGGAGTGGAGGAAGGGGAAAGCAGAAGACTCAATTTATTTTATCAGCAGCTGGCCAGCAAGGGCATCGAAACCCTTGACCTTGGCATTATCAACACCACGCTCTAACCAACTAAGCCAACTGGTCAGCCCAGAAGACTTGGTCTAACGGATGGTTTTGAGGAACATGATCGGGCTGGCCAGCCCAGCCCTTATTTGGAGGTCTTGCTGAGCCTCTTGTGGTTATAAATACACATTCTATTTCTAGTGCAATCTTCCTTTCCTGAAGGATCTAGTTATTTCTTACTATTGAGACATGCCTTTATCTTTATGGTCTCATTTCCAAAGCTGCTCATGTTGACAGTTTAAGAGGTTGGGTTTTTGGTTGGAAATGCGTTGGCTTACAATGGTGGTATTCCAGAAGGCGTTAGCATGTATTTGTCTTCCCATCTGACATTACATTCTGAAATCAGACCTTAACCCTGAAAACTTCCATAATAGGAAGTACCTATGAAAATATATGCTCCTCCCGCTCCCATCGGATCTCCTGCTGTTTCTGCTGAATGGTGCTTTATGGAGAAATCTGTGTGAAAGGAACACTCCATCTTTGCAGTATGTGTTCTGAAGAGGGAGAAGCAGGGTCTCATTTGGTTTCAGGGAGTTGGGTTTTCTTGGTCATGGTCACATATTGTCTTGAATCCAGTCTAGGTAATTAGTAACCTTGGTATATACACCTGGAACGTCCTTCTGCCCACAGCCAACACCCCAACTGATGATGCCAACCAGAGTCATGCGACTGTCCCTCATGCACACCAAGGGGCCTCCTGAGTCACCCTGCAAAAGAGAGAACACTCAGTTCTGTGCAAAACAAAGCAGAATATTTGGTGGGGGGGAAGTTAGGGTTAATCGTAATGTGAATATTGTATTCTTCAAAGTACTCAGTTCAGAGAGGGAAAATTTTGTCTCAGTTATCTTCATCCTCTAGAGGATTAGGTGGTATCTACTCTGGTGAAGGAGAATTGAGACAGTTGTTCAGGCATTTCAAGCCTCTGCCCTGGTTTGAACTCCACCACTTTCACTAGCTATGTGGCTTTGGCTAACTATGCTTCAGTTTTCTTATCTGTAAAATAGAGATAATACTGTCTACCTCATAAGGTTGTTACAGGAATTATTGGAAGAATGCATGAAAAACTGCTAAGAACAATGTATGACATCTAGGAAAACTCTTGGTAATTGTTAGCTGTTATACTGAATCAAAATGATTTTTTGTCTGTTTTTAGCGTTAAGCATGCGGATAGAGAATGGTGTACTTTGTGTACAACCTTGTTTTGGCTGTGAGGTAGGTGGTACAGTTGAGGCTTCTGAAGAAACCGTTAAAAGAGAGACCAAACACTGTCAAGAAACCAAGCAGGGAACTGCCGATGTGATTGCCTTACAAGAGCAGAGCCACGAGGTCTTATGGGCCAGAGCCTGCCCCTCCTCTCTGTGTGCCCTCTCAAGTCCTGCCCTGCAGGGGAGCTCAGCACACTGCAGGCACCGAAGGTTGGGCAGGTTGGGCTGTTTCCTGTGTCACAGTATCTTGTTAATCATGAAATGTGAGTACCAATTCTGATAAGGATGCCAACGTGGAGGACCTAAAATAGTTTGCTTCCCAGGACATTAGGGCTGCCTGTTTCCTGTGTCACAGTATCTTGTTAATCATGAAATGTGAGTACCAATTCTGATAAGGATACCAACGTGGAGGACCTAAAATAGTTTGCTTCCCAGGACATTAGGGCTGCATGTAAGTTTTTACAACTCATTTCTCACACATCATTTATATTTCACTTCCCAGTAAGGTGCCTCCTTTCTTCTTTTCCTTTCTACAAAGTAGTCTCCAATTCTCCAGCACCTACAGAAGTCAAGAATTTCTTAATTGTGTTGCTTGACCATCACTTCAATAGTTAATTGCCTAGGCTTACAGGAAATCCTGCACCAGGTGGAGTTTCCTGTGTAGACACTGGGGAAGTTTCCTGCAGTTTAGACTTCTTAAGTTTAAGTAACTTTGATCTTTCTCCAATTGCTTGATTCTCTGAGGCCCTCATCTAGAATCTCTAGGGCCTTGCCAAGATGAAATCACTTCATTGGCTATAACTCTTTTCCTTGGTTAGGAACCTGTTGGCCAAGGGATGTTCTTATCCAGTTGTGCCCAGAGTATGGAAAGATGTTTGTGTCTACCTTGCAGGCGTCGTGTAGGTTTGCATGGTTCCCTCCACTTCGGGTGTCTCCAGCACATAGCATATTATCTGTGACGGTTTTATTAAACAAGTGTTGCGATGTGCAGCGGCTAGACGGGTACAATCTGACGTGTGCCTCCTTCAGCCGCTCAGAATAGAAAGGAGAAACTGAAAGAAAGAGTGGGAAAACATCACAAGTTTTAGGGAAGTTTACTTGTAAACCTTCAGGAAGGAGAAAGCCAAATTTTCCCATAATAGCTAACATTTATCAAGTTTTTACGTGTATTAGGTTGAATCCTATGACATTGCTGATATTTCATTGTTTTGACCTACAAGAACAGCAGTTCTACAGGGCTTAACCCCTGGTTTCTCAGTAGCAGCACCACTGACATTTTGGACCTGACAGTTCTTTGTTGTGGGGGCTGTCCTGATAATTAGCAGCATTCCTGGTGCTACTCACTTAAAGTTGGTATCAAGCTCCACCCTGAGGGTAATAACCAAAAATGTCTCCAGACATTGCTGATGTTTCCTGGAGGGCAAGGTCACTCCAGTTGACAATCACAGGTTTCTTGTCATCTCATTTAATCCTCAAAATCTAATTAGGTAGATAGTTCTGTCTCCACTTTACCAGCGAGGAAACTGTGGCTTGGAACAGTGTAAAATGGAAGTCTGTGGCCAGGTCACTCAGCAAAGCAAGATGCAGACCTAGGATTTGAACTCAGAAGTCCAAGAACCCACACCCTTAAACCACTATACCCACTGCTTGTACAGAGCCTTCTTGAAAATCTTAAACTCTTCCAAGCACGTGTGCTATTCAGACCTTTCCTACCTGCACAGTGACCCTGTAGGTGGGAGGCAGATGGTGAGTTCTCACTGTGCGGGGAGGCAGGGAGCTCACCTGCATTCACTCAGCTCTAGCACCTGCACTGGGGGCCACAACCCTGCTCTCGTGAACACCTTTTTCTCTGTTGGATCAACCACAAAGTCCCTTGCTGTCCTGCAGACAACCAGGATGGGCCGAGACCTCCTCCCACTCACATTCCTCGTGCTTGCCATAGCCAGAGAGCTCGCACTCAGTCCAGTCGGGCAGCTGCAGGCCGGCTTCGGGGAGACAGATGGTGCGGACAGTGCTGCTCTCCTGGGCACAGCGCGACGAGTCTGATCTCAGCTGCAGCAGTGCTGGGAGGGAGAGAGACAATAAGCCCAGGGTGAGGAGGCTCTTCTCATTTTAGGGGCAGAACATGAGGGAGGGGCACGGGGGTCTGAACTGGAGCAAAGAATGATGACCTCTTACCAATGTCATTGTTGTAAGTGTCGTCATCAAAGTCCCTGTGCACGATGTATTTTTCTACTTCGAATTTCTGCTCCTCCTCTCCAGGGACCAACCGGTATGTTCTGCCCAAGACCACCTTAAGGTGGTGGGGAGGAAACCTAATAGAGAAACAGCCTTAGAATGCTGTTTTTGCTGTGAGATCTCCTCTAGTGGGCCTGGTTTTAAGGCCTTAAAGAGTAGAAAAGCCTCGCCCAAGACCACCTTAAGGTGGTGGGGAGGAAACCTAATAGAGAAACAGCCTTAGAATGCTGATTTTGCTGTGAGATCTCCTCTAGTGGGCCTGGTTTTAAGGCCTTAAAGAGTAGAAAAGCCTCCTGGGCTTTCCCAGCCCCTACCTCTCCTGGAAGCAGTGGGCAGCGGACAGCACCCAGCAGGAGTCGATCAGTATTCCCCCGCACAGAAACTTCTCGCCTGGCTCTCTCCTGTTCCTGGCAAAGATGGCAGCCTGCCAGGGGTGGGAGGTGATGTCTGCGAAGAGTCCTCCCTTAATGCGAAACTGGGGCTGCTTGTACTGTCGCAGGCCACAGGTGGCTGGAGAGGAAAGGATGGGGGAAAGGTGAGCCCACAGTCCTGGGCGGAGCCCCGGGCACCCATCCTGTCTCTCCTCGCAGAACCCCGAGTTCCTGAGGCTTCCTGCACTTGCACGAGTAGGTACAGAGGGATAGAACAGCCTCCACTGTCACGAAAACCACAGCTGTGGTTTGTTGAGCACACCGACATGCCAGATACTGTCTGCCCATCACCTCTAACCCTCAGAACACTGCGTCTTAGGAAGAACGTTCTGCCCGAGGTCACAGTGGCACCAGCATTAGAACAAGGTCTGTTTGACCCCAGAACTGGGGATCTTTCTGCTGCACTTCATTCCTTCTAATTTTTTCCTGGCTTGAGAAATGACGAAGCATGACAGCTTCCTGTCGAGGAATGTCCACCTGTCACTTTTCCATCTGTTTGACCTTGCCTGTCCTTCAAGGCCAAGTGACATCCTACCTCTCACAGAGCTTTCAGCACCTCCCCAGCCTACCAGGCTCCAAGCAAGCTCACTGATGGGGCTCACTGGGGACACACCAGGAATGACCCTGGTTGTGAGTTAAGTCGTAGTTGGTATCGGACCTTCCCAATAGACTCTCTGTTACTGAGGAACGTTTTGGCTGATCTGTGTGCTTACAGAAACTGGGTGATCTTTTCTCAGACAATCTCCAAACTAGTTTCATTTTTTAGCGATGTACGCCAACTTGAATTTTCTCTCCGTCTCTCACTAACCCAGCTCCCCAGTGTTAGGTGGGTTCAGTGGGAAACGTGGTGGAGTTCACAGTAGAAGTGCAGGCCTTAGGGTCAGAGGACACGGGGGCAGGCCCAGCTGCAGCGCCTGGAGCCCGGCGAGCTTGGGCAGGCCACGCGACCTCTGAGAGATTGTTTGCAGTCAGCAAACTGCAGGTGGGAAGTCTGCCTCCCAGCACGTGCTGGCACAGTAGAGTGAAAGCACTCTGTTCTCTAAGGAGCCATGTATGTGAGGTCTCCCCCTACTTGCGTTCAGTGTTACAGTCACCAGAATCACTAACAGAGGCAGCTAGAGAGAAAAGTTCAGAGCCCACTAAATTCTGAGAGAAATCGATGTGTTCTTTTTCTTTCTTTTGCCCCTCGCCATCACCCCATGTGTGGGAAGTGGACGCCTATCCATGTGGCCACCCCGCCATTGTTCCAGCCGTGGAGCCCCTGCCCAAGAAGGCCTGGCCCCTGGAGGTCTGAGCCAGACCGCCAGGAAGACGGGCAGTGGCACGGAGCCAAAGAAGCCAGCCGAGGCCGGGGGCCACCTTACAGCACTGGGGCACGTCGCAGTACTCCCACGTCAGCCTGCGGTCCTTCAGCACGTGGCACCATGGCTTGGTGTCCCCATCTGGGTTCCTAAACGATAAGGGAGAACAAGGTTTCAGTCATGTCACAGGCCGTGTAAGAGCAGGAGGAGGCTCAGGACACTGGTGTCAACAACACTGAGCTGGGAGGGAGGACTCTGCATTTGACTTGACCGTAGCGGACCCCACCATGGGAAAATCACTTCTCTCCGACATTGCTTTTCTATCAGTGATACAGTGTGCTAATTCTCACAGGGATGTTCATAGGAACTGTGAGCTGCCCTGTGAAGAAACTCTTACAATTCATTGCAATAAAAGTGCCACTTGAGAACGGAACAGATGACGACTAATGTTTACAGGACAGGACCCCTAACTTGGGATTATGGTTGAAAAATTGGTGCACCTTGCTTTTCATAATGGGGGTTATTCTAGCAAATGAATAGGTTGGTCTAAATAATATCCATGGTTCCTTCCCACTCACTGGGTCCCTCATCCCACACCCCAATCCTGCTCTCTGCCAAAACCTGAGTCCTGGGACCCTTGCCACGCACGTACCGGCAGTGGTTGTGTTTGCCCAGGCCCAGTGCCTGGGCATTGGTCTTGCGTGCTGTGTAAATCTTGCCTAGCAGGATCACAGAATTCCACTGGAGGCAAGAGGCACCGGATGTGGTGAGGCTGTGGGAGCCCCGGTATGCTAACCCTTTTCCAAAGTAGCAGTCCCTGTTTTTTCCTAGAACAAAAGAAATCTTAAACTGAAACAAAACCAATTACATGCTGAGGCAGGCAGATCAGGGCTTGATGTGGTGCTGGCCAGGGAAGTCAAAGGAGGCCAGTCTAGCATCGAGAAGAAGGTGACACCCCCTGCCTCCCTCTCCTCTCTTTCTCTAAAGCTCTTGTACGTAGAGACAGCAAGTGCCTTCATCTCATCTACCAAACCCCATCAGCTGGACGTGGCTTCCTAGACGGCTGTGTCCAGAGAGATTCCGAGGGTATATTCTGGGTTAGCAGGAAAGGGTGCTCTGTTCCACCAGTGGTGATTGCTCTTGGGTCTGCTCTGAAAGTAATTCGGGGGGTCCTTGTTTATACTTGACAGGTTGCAGTGAACCGAGGTGCTTCCTTGGAGGCCATGCTGGCAGGCCCTAATTTCTCAGATTTTGTCTGCCAGGGCTCCGAAGGATTTGTTGGGTTTAGGAAGGAAGAGAGATTTTGAGCCTTAGAGTGTTGCCTATTTTCATCTATTTGTCCCATTTTACCCTTTTTTCTCCCCATTTGAAACAGACAACATATAAGGAATCTTTAAGATAATCTAGATCTGCGAGTCCTAATTTAGACCAGATTTAGGGTAAGGGGAAGACGAATTGGAGTTATAAACAGTCTCCAGATCGATAATGTAATTATTTGTAAAAGCACTACAGAATTCATAGTACCTTTTGTAACTTAATATTTTTTTCAATCGGGGAAACTTTTTCACATTAAAAGTTTTGAGAGAGAGAGAGAAATAGGTCCATTAATCAAAACAGGGAGAACTTCCATTCATTCTCAAAAGGACTGGAAACCACTGATCCGGCCCCATCCTCTCTGTGGATGAGGAACTGAGGATCAGAGGGTTGAAGAGGTCAGATCAAGTTCAAACAGCTAGTTAGAGGCTAAGCCTTTCTTCCCGCTGCAACCAAAATGACTGACCCCTGGCCTCTCTCTCCCCTTGGTGGTAGAGGGGACTCTTCTGTCCCAGTGCCACTACCAGGGAAGGTGGGGTGGCTACCACTTACCCCTGGAGCAGGTTGGTATGCTGCAGAACTCCGAGCTGTACTTCCCTGCCTTAAACACATAGCACCAGGGCTTTGAGTCTTGGTCTGGGTTTCTGAAAAACCAAGAAGGCCAGGGAAAGTTAAAAGGGAAGCTGCCCCTCTCGGGCCCAAGGACTTCACACAGTCTTCTGGGGAAAGGGGTACTGCATGTTTGGTTGCACACAGGATGCCTGTATCATGTTAGGTAGAAGTGTGACTTAGTTATTGTCTTTATTTGGAGATTAAGCCTGGTTTAAGGAGATGTGCATGGGTGCCAAGCTGACAAAAGGTGGGCTGTGATAGTCAGTCTTAGGTGTTGACTTGGCCAGGCTGCAGTACCCTGTCATTTACTCAAACACTAATCTAGGTGTTGCTGTGCAGGTATTTTGTAGATGTGGTTCACATCTACACTCAGTAAAGGAGATAGTCCTAGACAATGTGGGTGGGCCTCATCCAATCAACTGAAGTCCTCAAGAGCAAAAACTGAGAAGAAATTCTGCCTCAGGACAGCCACATCGACCCCTGTCTGAGGCCGGCCAGTCGGCTCACTTGGTTAGAGCTGGCGCTGTTAACACCAAGGTCAAGGGTTCAGATCCCCATACTGGCAAACCTCCAAAAAAAGCCAGACAAACCAAAACACTCCCAACTCCCGTCTGAGTTTCCATGCTGCTGGCCTGCCTACGGATTTCAGATTTGCCAGGCCCCAAAACCATGTGAAGCAATTCCTGAAAATAAGTCTATTGCTATCTATATATCCACCCTTTATCTATCCATCCACCTGTCTGTCTACCCACCTGCCCACCCACCATCGTCTACCTACCTATCTATCCATCTGTCTAGCCTCCATTATCCATCCATCCTTCCTTCCTTCCTGTCTGTCCATCTATCTATCCATCCACTATCTATCCGTCTATCTATTTATCTCTCTCTCCGCCCATCCATCCACCTACCTAGCTATCTAGTATTGGTTACATTCCTCTGGAGGCCCCTGACGGGTACGATCCGGGTCTCCCCTGCTGCAGCATTCCCTTACTGGGCAGCCCCACCAGGTTGGGAACGTAGCCTCACCTGCAGTAGTTGTGGTTCCCGAGGCCCAGTTTGACCGCGTCTGGCCGCCGCGCGCTGTAGGGCTTCAGGGCCAGTGCGCTGCTGTTCCAGCTAACGCACTCTGCCCCACTCTCCGCTGTGCTCCACATGCCCCTGTAGGTGATGCCCTGGTCCTTGTAGCATGTGGCACTGGCATCTGGTTGAGAGCAGGACACGTGACACTTCATGTGAATCCCCCTTTCCTTGAGCTTTGCAAAGGGCTCACATTGCTTCTGTCATCACCCCAACCAGCAAGGCAGGCTGGCCGCTGAGGCTGCTGACTGGGGACTCTGCCCTCTGGGCCAGCACCTTGGTTTCCTATCAACCCTCGGGTGGACCTTCCCTGCCCCCAGCCACCACACACTTACCTATCTCACAGCGTTTCCCAACAAACCCTTCAGGGCACTGGCAGACAAAATCTGAGAAATACAGGGCCTGCCGACATGTTCCCCCATTGAAACACCTCTGCTCGCTACAACCTGTCAGGTGTAAACAGGAACCCTAATTACTTTCAACAGCTCCAAGAATAATAGGACTCAAAACTTTGAGTGCTCCCTATATGCGGGCACCATTTTAACAAGGTTTACAAAAATTAACTCATTTAATCCTTGCAGCATACCATACTATTACTCTCCCCATTTTACAGATGAGGAAACTGAGGCTTGGCAAGTGAAGACATTTGCCTAAGGTCACACAGTGTCCTGTTTTGCTCTGCTCTTCCACGTCTGCCTAAGGCAGAACGTGCCTGGGATCTCCTTTTGAGATTTGAACATGCAGGGGACCACAACATTTGGTATGGGCCCGCGAGACTGGACGCCTGACCTGGAAGCCTCAGCTCAGAGTCGACACATACTTTTGACAGGAACTGAGTGGCACTGGGGCCTGCCACTGCTGCACCAGCAGTACTCCACGCGGTCACTCCAGGGTGCAGGGCGCAGCCACGACTCCTGTTGCTGGTATGTGGCCTGTGATGTTTCATCTCTGCAGGTCACTGCAACAAACAACAGGCCAGCTCCCTTAGACCAC